>NC_088235.1:71979454-72269454 GCF_036934945.1 Oncorhynchus masou masou
ATAGCTCTGAATCCAAGATATGGCTGAGGTTGAAATGCCATAACGCATACGTTTTCTCAACAACAGGTTATGGTCAATAATATCAAAGGCTGCACTGAAATCTAACAGTACAGCTCCCACAAACTTTTTATTATCAATTTCTTTCAACCAATCACCAGTCATTTGTGTCAGTGCAGTACATGTTCAGTGCCCTTCTCTATAAGCATGCTGAAAGTTAATTTGTTTACAGAGAAATAGCATTGTAATTGGTCAAACACAATTTTTTCCAACAGTTTACTAAGAGCTGGCAGCAAGCTTATAGGTCTGCTGTTAGAATCAATAAAGGCCGCTTTACCATTCTTGGGTAGCGGAATTGCTTTGGCTTCCCTCCAGGCCTGAGGAAAAAGACTTTCCTCTATACTCAGATTACAAATATGACAGATAGGAGTGGCTATAGAGTCAGCTACCATCCTCAGTAGCTTTCCATCTAAGTTGTTAATGCCAGGAGGTTTGTCATTATTGATCGATAACAATCCCATTTCCCCCGCTCACACACTAACTCTACAAAATTCAAATTTGCAATGCTTTTCTTTCATTATTAGTTTTTTATGCATTAATAAAATTGCTCATTGTTCGTTGTTGGCCCATCTCTTTCAACCATACAGTTTTTAAATTCCTTATCAATCCATGGAGCCTTAACATTTCTATCAGTCGGTTTCTTAACAGGTGCACGTGTATCAATAATTGGAAGAATCAATTTCATAAATTCACCAAGTGCAGTGTCTGGATTCTCCTCATTAATCACATCAGACCAACACATATTTTTAACATCATCAGCAAAATCTTTTGTATGATCTCTTATACAATATATTAGGCCCTGCTGTAGGAACTTTGGCTTTCTTGGATATAGCCACTATACTGTGATCACTGCATCCAATGGGTACAGGTACAGCTTTAGAACAAAGGTCTACAGTATTAGTAAAAATGTGATCGATACATGTGGATGATCTTGTTCCTGTAGTGTTTGTAAACACCCTGGTACGTTGATTAATAACATGAACCAAATTACAGGCACTGGTTACAGTAAGACTCTTCTTCTTAAGGGGACAGCTTGATGAAAACCAGTCAATATTCAGGTCCGCAAAAGTACACCTCTTTGTTTACATCACATACACTATCAAGCATTTTACACATATTATTTAGACACTGACTGTTAGCACTTGGTGGCCTATAGCAACACCCCACAAGAAAAGGCTTTAGATGTGCCAAGTGAACCTGCAACCACAACAATCCTGATCTGATCTGTTTCCCATGTCCTTGTGCTTGTCTCAACCCCCCTCCAGGTCTCGGCCATCATCCCCATTGGCTGTGAACGTGGATGTATACCTGTGTTTTCTGTCGGTCTGTGCCAGTTCGTCTTGTTTGTTCGGGTCAACCAGTGGTTTTGTGTTTTTAGCTACTACTTTTTCCCAGTCTCCCTTTTCTTGTCCTCACGGTTTTGATCCTTTCCTGTCCTGACTCTGAGCCCACCTGCCTGACCACTCTGCCTGTCCCTGACTCTGAGCCCACCTGCCTGACCACTCTGCCTGTCCCTGACCCTGAGCCCACCTGCCTGACCACTCTGCCTGTCCCTGACTCTGAGCCCACCTGCCTGACCACTCTGCCTGTCCCTGACCCTGAGCCCACCTGCCTGACCACTCTGCCTGTCCATGACCCTGAGCCCACCTGCCTGACCACTCTGCCTGTCCCTGACCCTGAACCTGCCTGCCTGACCACTCTGCCTGTCCCTGACCCTGAGCCCACCTGCCTGGCCACTCTGCCTGTCCCTGACCCTGAACCTGCCTGCCTGACCACTCTGCCTGTCCCTGACTCTGAGCCCACCTGCCTGTCCCTGACCCTGAGCCTGCCTGCTGATTTGTACCTCTGCCCCTCTCTGGACTATAATCCCTGCCTGCGTTGACCTGTCTTTGCCTGCCCCTGTTGTTACATGAAACAAGGCTACTTTGACAGTCTGCATCTGGGTCTTACCTTGGTTCTGATATCAATAACACTTGACATAAGATCTTCACTAGGCATTACAGGGATATGACTCTGTATATATATATACAGCAACACCTCCCCCATAAGCATTTCTGTCTCTTTTATAGATGTTATGTCCTTGTATTGCTACTGCTGTCTCATCAAATAAATTATCTAAGTGAGTCTCAGAAATGGCTACTATATGAATGTTATCTGATGTTAACAAGTTATTGGTTTCATGAACCTTATTTCTAAGGCTTCATATATTAATATGGGCTATATTCAACCCTTTCTTGGGTAGCTTTTCAGAGATATACATACAGTTTTTTTCGATTGCTAAACGACAGTGGGCACAACTGGAGTCACATGTGCAAAACTCTAACTACAGTCTGCACTACCAACAGTCACCTGAGCTAAACAGTTCACATCACCTGCAAAACTCATTCCAAGCAACACAACTCTTAACACATGGCTCAAAACACGCTCAGTGCAGCCAAACACTATGCACAACCCTCACTGAGATAACACACACTGTCACTCAGAACACACTGAGAGTAAAAACACTAGCATCAAACACCAATACAGAAAATACAAACTTTTCATCTTTACAGTTTGAACAATTTCAGTGACTTCATACAAAGTAATATTTTCTTCAAAGAAAAGAGTGACATTCTTTCACATGATTTATTAACATTTTTAGAACATAACAATTCTTTAAGGTAAATGAAAATTAGCAGTTTGCTTCAATAGTCTGTAGTAATTTACGGAATTACAGTAATGAGAAAAAAAAGGTAGAAACTAAAAGTACATACTGTAATTCAAACAAATAATTGAGGGGCTAATCCTGCCTCTCTCTAGCATCAGGCCACAGGTTGTCTTCAACATCACATCTAATGTTTTCTCTTGCCATGCACCTGGGGAAGAACCTTCTGGAGTGCCTTATCCATCCCTGGCAGTCCTCTGGACTCGTGTCCTCACATCCGGCACGCATGGCTTCCAAAAGAGACATTTGGTCATGTGGGTGGTGACCAAACACTTTCCACCTCCAGGCAGAGAAAAACTCCTCTATTGAGTTGAGGAAGGGTGAATATGCACGCAGGTACAAAACCATAAATCTGTGATGTGCTGCAAACCAATCTGTGACAGCTGCAGAGTGGTGAAAAGCAACGTTATCGCAAACTATGACAAAAACTTGGGGGTTTCTTACTGGCTCCCCCTGTTCTGCTGGCACGAGCTGAGCATAGAGCTGTTCTAGGAAAGCTATAAGCCTTTCTGTGTTGTATGGGCCAATGAGTGGTGTGTTGAGAAGCAAACCATCATTGGCCATTGCAGCACACATGGGGATATTTCCCCCCCTTTGGCCTGGAACCTCCACAGTGGCCCTTTGACCTATAACATTCCTTCCTCTGCGGCGTGTTTTGGCAAGGTTAAATCCAGCTTCATCGATAAATACAAATGAATGTGGTCTTTCCAGTGCTTCCACCTCCATTACTCTTTGAAAATCAGTAAGTGCACAGTTTTACTGTAGAAATGCTAGTGTTTTTTTTACTGTAAATAATTTGTATAGCTGTGTACGTAACCTCAGACGTCTTACCTGGACATATTGGTATCTTTGCTCTTTTACCCGTTCACTGTTTCTCTCGAACGTTACAGTGTCTAACTGTTTCATTGTAACTTGGTGTTTCTTTAGGACTCGAGCAATAGTTGTTGTGCTGACAGAATTAACATTTTCAAATATATCATTATCAGCCAGCACTCTATCTTGAATCTCCCGCAGTTTTATTGCATTGTTGACAACAATAGCATTTTTCTTCCGCATCTGAACATATTTTTCCTCTTCCCCCTGTTGGGGGCCTTTGGGTCCTGTTGTAAAAATATATTTTACAGTCAAACTTACTGTAATATATATCTGTGTAAATATTCTATAATTGCATTACAAAATAGATTCCTGTAATGTTTTCATTTACTGTAAGGATGTAACTCTCACCTGTTTGTATGATGGAAAATTCGCATTACAGATGCCACTGTGGATCTTTGCAGATTGGGTTGCACCTTCAACCCTGCCTCTCTCGATGAGAGACCATGGTTCACAACATGGTCTATAAGTGTAGCCCTTATTTCATCTGAAATAACAGCACTTTGTCTTCTTTGTCTTCCTCCACGCATCCGCCCTCTCCCTGCCACCCTTCTCCCTCCACGAACCCATCTTCCTTGTTCCATTTCCAAAATGAGTCTTTCTGAGCTCTACCTATATATACTGTAATATGTGTGTGTGTTCACTAACAAGTCTAAAACAAGACACCTGCTTAGCCTTTCAGCTGAAATTGCAATCAGCAGTGTTTGAAAGGCACAAGACTGAAATCTAGTCCGTTTTGAATGTGTGGTTCACAGTTTTGACAGCAGTGTGTTAGCATTTGAACAAAGTGCTGTAAATCCACAGTGTTGTGCAGGTTGTGGTTAAAGTCATGGGATAAGTGTGTAGAGTTTTGAAAACTGTGTTCAAGCAATGAAAAACGAACTAGAGTTTGGTCCACATGAACTGCTGCTGTGCAGACTGCAGTTAGAGTTTTGCACATGTGACTCCAGTTGTGTCCACTGTCGTTTAGCAATCGGAAAAAACTGTAATACTGAAAAGAGAAAACAAAGCAAGAGAAAAAAAATACATTCAGCTGTCCATTATTCCATTGGTGTGTGTGTGTAACAGTGTAACTTTAAACCGTCCCCTCGCCCATACCCGGACGCGAACCAGAGACCCTCTGCACACATCAACAACAGTCACCCTCAAAGCGTCATTACCCATCGCTCCACAAAAGCCACGGCCCTTGCAGAGCAAGGGGAACTACTACTTCAAGGTCTCAGAGCAAGTGACGTCACCGATTGAAACGCTATTTAGCGCGCACCGCTAACTAAGCTAGCCGTTTCACATCCGTTACATGTGCTGTCACTTTAACTCTACCTACATGAACATATTATCTCAATTACCTCGACTAACCGGTGTCCCCGCACAATGACACTGTACCGGTACCCCCTGTATACAGCCTCGCCATTGTTAATTTACTGCTGCTCTTCAATTATTTGTTACTTATATATATATTTTTTTACTTAACACTTATTTTTCTGCTGCATTGTTGGTTAAGGGCTTGTAAGTAAGCATTTTACTCTACGGTGAACACCTGTTGTATTCGGCACATGTGACAAACACGCTTTGATTTGAATTGAACAATACGAAACGCTCTAAGACAAGATTGATATATTTGACCAGAACTGTATGTCAAAGTGTGTGTGTGTGTGTGTGTGTGTGTGTGTGTGTGTGTGTGTGTGTGTGTGTGTGTGTGTGTGTGTGTGTGTGTGTGTGTGTGTGTGTGTGTGTGTGTGTGTGTGTGTGTGTGTGTGTGTGTGTGTGTGTGTGCGTGAGAGAGAGACTGAGAGAGACAAAGAGAGAGAGAGAGGGAGAGGCTGGGATAAAGAGAAAGAGCATTTTAGATTCTACTCCATAGTATATACAGTACACTACTCTTGCCCCATGACCCCATCAGGGAAATGTAGATAGAAAGCCTAGTGGAATAGAACTATGAATGGAACCCATTAGAGATCAATGAGCCCAAAGCATCGATTCCTCTTGTTGCTTTCCTCACGTGAAGCACGTTTATGTGGCCTTGTCGGACCTTGAAATCAATGTGGTATAATTTCTTCCCACCCAATTGAATATCTCCCTACCAGTTTCAAAGAGTTGTAAATTCCCGCTATTCAAAAAATGGTGTTTTTGCATTGATTGCTGATGTGACAGTACCCCTTTGGCTGGCCAATGGTTAGCCATGACCACAGCTTTTTCACAGGAAGAATGAACAGTATTATTCACTTCCTGCTATGACATCTCCTCTAGTAACCTCTACCAGTCTCTCTCAGGTCCTATTTGTCAGGTTATTTTTCAGGTCATTTTCACGTGTCCTCATACTCCCTTTCATCACAGTGGAATTATTGCAGTGTTAAACTAATTTGAATCAGCTACGGGTACAACATACTGGAGCCATATCCCTCCCAGCCCAAATGTCCTAAGATATATCAAAAGATAATATAGAAAAACTGTGAACATAAGCATCTGAATATAAGGCTTTGATTATTATTAATTACCCTTAAAACATGCCAATTTCACTAATTAGGTCAATGGTATCATTAAATGTTCATCTAGGCCAGAGTGAAATGACCTGAATATTACCCTCTATTACTTCAAGTATCATAGGCTGACTGAATGTATTGTTTTCTATTGAGATTTAACAGGACTTTGTTGACCACCTCCCTCAAGCTGCCGCACGCCATATCTTCTAACTTCTTGGTGAGAACCATCTTACAGCGATGTCAATAAGAGATAAAAGTCGGGGAGTCAACAACTCAGAGGGCGACTAAAAAAAGCCTGATTCCCATTTCCCAGCAGCTCCAGACTAGATTACAGCTTCTAGCAAATCTCTCCCGCGAGGAGCGCTGGTGCTCTGCTCTGGTTGCCATTTTTAGATGAGGATATGCTCTCACTTCACATCGGGGTTACCAGTGTCTGTTGTTGGCATGTGTTTGGTACTACTGTTGAGGCTACGCAGCACTTGTGATCACAGCCTAGAGGTCAAGAACTCTAAGGCATGGGTGGTAGTGCACACACAGGTGGTCCCGCAGAGTTGATGGTTCAAGCCCTGCCCCAGGTGCTTTCCCACTACCTTATTATGTTTACATAATTTGATAAATAAGAATAAGAATACCTTGTCTAAATTACTCTGTAGCCAGCCTTTTATGAAACATTATCCCACAATCTGGTTATTAGGCTATGATATAAGATTTTTTTTAAAGGACTTAAATAAACGTTATTCCACATGTTTGCAAAGCCTATACCATTACATAAACTACATCTATTGAATGTCATTATTCAGCTTATATGAACAAGTGGTGTAAAGTACTTACGTAAAAATACTTTAAAGTACTATTTAAGTAGTTTTTTTGAGTATCTGTACTTTACATAACTGTATATTACATATTAACTTTATACTTTTTATATATTCTTTATACTAAAGAAAACTCCATATATTTTCCCTGACAACCAAAAGTACTAGTTGCGTTTCGAATGCTTAGAAGGACAGGAAAATTGTTAAATTCATGCACTTATAAAGAGAACACGTGGTCATCCCTAATGCGTCTGGCCTGGCGGACTGACTAAACACAAATGCGTCTTCTGTAAATAATGTCTGGGTGTTGTAATGGGACCCTGGCTATCCGTACATTTTAAAAACAAGAAAATGGTGCTGTCTGCTTTGCAGGAATTTGAAATTATTTATAATTTTACTTTTGATACTTAAGTATATTTAACCAATTACATGTACTTTTGATACTTAAGTGTCAGGACCCGGTTACGAACCCGGGTCTCCGGAGTGAGAAACAGTCACTTAACCAACTGAGCCACGAATAGTCAGCAGAACCCAGAAGATGAGGCAGACACAGCAGTACTTGAGACGGTGTATTTAATAAAGTAAAAAGTGAAGTCCTTCAGGAAAACATGTAACTCCACAACCTCAAAAGGAATTCCACAAGAACAAGGTAATCCACAAGGTAATCCTCCAAGACAAAAAGGTAAATCCACAAGGTGGTAGGTAAAGCATAAAAAGCCTCAAAAGATACTCAAAAATAAATAAACAAGAACAAAAAACAGAATTCCACAAGAGCGTCCACCGGGATCAACAAGAGTACACAGAATACTAGGGCTGGGTGCTAACATACAAACACAGAGCAAAGAACTGAGGGAAACTAAGGGTTTAAATACAATCAGGGGAAACGAGGCACAGGTGCAAATAATAATGGGGATCAAGGGAAAGCAAAAGGTCAAAAAGCACAATGGGGGCATCTAGTGACCAAAAACCGGAACAACCCTGGCCAAATCCTGACACTTAAGTATATTTTAAACCAAACACTTCTAGACTTTTACTCAAGTAGTATTGTACTGGCTGACTTTCAATTTTACTTGAGTAAATTTCTATTAAGGCATCTACACTTTTACTCAAGTATGACAATTGGGTACTTTTTCCACCACTGATATTAACTACTTATTAATAGTAATTAACAGCATGTAAACTATTTGCGTAACACCGACATTTTTACAAAGGTCTCTTTTAGAAGGAAGCACTGCAATTTACAAATACAACATAATACAACTGTATACAATATTTCAAACACATTCAACAGAAAGAGTTAGGCTACATTCCTCAGTAAAGAGATCCCCAATCAATCATTTGAATTGTACGAAATTCTTCCATCCTTGAACAGGCGTTCATTATGACCATGCGGAGTTATCATACTGGGCGCTCTGGATTCTGCGAGAGGGAAGTGGATCGTTGATGTATGTATCAGTGCGAGTGCTAATCTGCTACATTAGGGATGCGCTCTTTGTCAAAAAGTCAGTCAGTTGTTATTTGGCGTAAACAGACACGGCTGCGACGATTTCAGCAACGTGAATGCTCCGGCTTCTAAATCGTTATGTAAAGGGAACAATTTTACGGAGGACATCCACAAAATGAAGGCTCAGGTGGTAGGCTTTTTGAAACTCTTTTGGAAAGATGGAAGTTATGGGAGAAAATAGACATCTCGCCTACTGCTACTGTATCATGCTCCTAGTCTATTCTACTCAACTGTTTAAATAGTTTCGGCTCTATCTTTATGACAATGGGTTGGGTGATGGATTTAAAGATTATAATGTGAAGAGTGCACAGCTGTCAGTCTTTTTAAATCATAGAGCGCATCTGTTCCCACAAGGCAAAAACTGGTTGAGTCAATGTTGTTACCACGTAATTTCAACAACAAAGATCATATGTGATGAAGTTGAATCAACGTGGAAAACTGAGTCATCGGCATTATAGAATTTCCCTCAAGAAATTCCCCCAACTTTAACCTAAATCTATTTTGTTTGGTGATATTACGTTGAATTCACGTTAATTGACAACTCAACCAAATGTAAATCAAAACTAGACTGAACTGACATCTGTTCACAGTGGGTTGATTTGAGTGGTGGATTAGAGAATGTAATTGCGATTACAGAAAGAAGATATGTGATATTATGTGTCATCTCACAACCATTATCATAAGCTGCTAACAGAGTTTTAAAGTTCTAATTTGTCATTATATTCTAGAAAAGAAATGCTATAAATAATTTATTATAGCATACTGCAGATGTAGGCTCATTTAGTTTTTTTTTGCATATTTTATAAACCGGTTGAATATCTCATGATATAGCCTATTTTACCAATTTTCTCCTTATTATAGCGCCATGGGGTTATCGTCATTATAGTTATTACCATGGGTACCAGTCTCATGGTTGTGTACAACAACAGCTTCACGGACACGTCAGGGACAGCGTATCCCACGGATACTGCTGCTACTGGACCGCAAATGGACAAGCCCAGGAAAGCGCAGCCTAAACCAGGAAGAGCCCTGTCATCAACCCTACAGGGCTACACTGGAGTCATCGATCAAAAGGTAAGCAGTATACTGACTATAAGAACGCAACATCTGTAGAAATGTGTCAAGACATTTAAAACATGTATGGACAACCAATGCTGTCAACCAACAGTGGTTGTTTCCTGTGTCATTTTTTCAAAAGGCTTTGTAGATATTTATTCCAAAGGCTTTGTAGATATTTGGAAATTGTAAGTAGGTATTCGGCAAAAGTCTACAGTTTATTCCAAAGTACCATCAACAGCACTATCACTAGACTTTTCAATTACCCAAATGCCTTTGTTGCCACATATCTTCAGTCTGTCGCTTAAGGTTCAATCGTTTAGAACTAAGATGAGGGTTAATCGATTCAGTGTCTTGTGAGTGTAATTGTAATCAGTGGCCATAGCCAATATGTTGGACATTAAGCACCTGAGAGGCACATTGACTGCTCTAGTGATGTTGTGCATGAATAACACGAGCTGCACCTCCTGATCTGTATCCAGCTGTTATTCAGGTAAAGCTGACCTGCCAGCTCCCAGACAAATATCCCAGGTAGGCTACACTCGAAGTGGCTTCTTGATAAAGCTCGGGAGATTTCTTCTTGAAACCACACGAGTGGGTGGGACTTTGAAATTGGCAACCGTTTGCAGTACGTTTGAATCCCTGTTCCAAAGACTGCAGCCAGTGTGATTCCCAGGCAAGTTGATGGAAAGAGAGATAGGTAGTTGAAATCAAATCGCATTTTATTTGTCACACGCTCCGAATACAACAGGTGTAGTAGACCTTACAGTGAAATGCTTACTTGCAAGCCCTTAACCAACAATAAAGTTTTAAGAAAAATAACAACATTTTGTATTTATTTTTAAGTAACAAATAATGAAAGAGCAGCAGTAAAATAACAGGGGGTAACGGTATGGAGTCAATGTGCTGGGGCATCGGTTAGTTGAGGTAATTGAGGTAATATGTATATGTAGGTCGAGTTATTAAAGTGACATAGATATGCATAGATAATAACAGAGAGTAGCAGCAGCGTAAGGGAAGGGGGGGGGGGCAATGCAATTAGACTGGTTTGCCATTTGATTAGATGTTCAGGAGTCTTATGACTTGGGGGGTAGAAGCTGATTAGAAGCGTCTTGGACCTCGACATGGCGCTCCGGTACCGCTTGCCGTGCTGTAGCAGAGAGAGCAGTTGTTTTGGTACCTTTGGGTTTTTGTTGGTTGTTATTCCTAAATAAGAGACACACACAGCGTGCTGGCTTCTGTATGGGCTGACTTTAGCAGCATGGCTCCAGAGTGGGAGAGATACGGGAGTAGAGAGCGGCAGCGTGGAAGGACACTGCGTCTCTCAGGTGGCAACGGACAAGAGAGGCTACAACGGAGAGGAGTTGAGAACAGGATTATATGGGGGTCTGTGTCTGGAGCAGTTCTGTTCACTGCTCACTGTTTAACGACTATTAAAAGTGTCAGAGAGTTGTGTGATTTGTAGCCATTGTACTATACATGCCCAGCACAACGAAGTTGTTTGTTCTTGCCCAGCCCAAACTTTTCAATAGATTCAGCAGCAATTTGAAGTCCCCTTCCAGCCAACAGCTAGAATATGATGATGAAAGAACTTAGTAACTCGGACCAAACAGGACACAAAGAGGTCTTTCTTTGTGTCCTATTTGGTCCCAGTCCAAGAAAAGGCAGCACAATGAACACATCTGGATTATATTTCCGTTCTCACCCCGTCCCCTGATATGAATCTTCTCTCCAGTCGTTCCCTGCCATCGTATTACTTAATTAATCCGCAAACTGCCCCATCTCAGGTCTGCTCTCCACTGTAGGGACTCTAAAGTACCGCTGTAGTGTAGCTGCCATTACACCCTGAAAATCACGATCTGGACTATCTGAATTCACAGACCATCCCAGTCAGTTGGTATCGGCTTTAGCTGCGGGACCTCTTGACTCTGATCACTTAACATACACAAAGCATTCATGCATGCACGCCCTCCCATGCACACACACACACACACACACACACACACACACACACACACACACACACACACACACACACACACACACACACACACACACACACACACACACCATCGTATTTACAGTATTTACTGCGCCTGAAGGATTCTGGTTATGCCCCCCATTAACTTATGTGCATAACTTTCTCTTTCATGGGCCATGATTCCACTGAGCTGGGTGTTGGACCTGTGAGTACCACCACTACTCCTCTAGCTGCTTTATGTCTCATACTGGGGGCTGAGAAAGGCCACACATTAATCATGGAGAATACACAGGAAAGGTCTGCCTCCACCTACGTGCCATAGAAGGCTATTTGTTTGCTCACAAGCTACCCAAAGCAAACCCTTTCTACTTCGATACCTGGGAACTTGTATCTCTTTCTAGTTTCATCTCAGCATTTGTGAATTTGGATGAGGCATAAGATATACAGTACCTGACTGGTGGCCTTTGAATATTTCAGGACAAATAATTTATGATAACTGAAACGGTGCTGATACATGTAGCATAAAAGGAAATATATAAAAAAGGAAATAGGTGTATCTTAGATGTAATCATAGAATTTAGAATTAATCAGTGTGTGTCCCCCTTTGTGTTACTTTCTCCACTGTCCGTCACGGTGGTTTCTTTTCTGAGAATGTCCCTCCTCTATGGCTTTCTCACTTTTGACAATCTGATTACAGCTGCAGTCACACGCACGCGCACACAAACACACACACACACACACACACACACACACACACACACACACACACAGAGAGACACACACACACACACACACACACACACACACACACACACACACACACACACACACACACACACACACACACACACACACACACACACACACACACGCCTGGTGGACTAGGTACAGTTAGTGACAACCCCCCACTCCCTCCTCTGATGCTTTACCGATTCCTATTAAAGATATGTTGACCTTTAACACATGGCCATCAACATCAATATGCACTGGCCTTTACACATGGTAATCACAAATCATGTATTTTCTGTAAATCTCCTCACCAAATATGTGTGTTTTCGCACCAGTGCTGAAATCCACCACTTTGCTTTCAAAGCCTTGCTTTTTGATGTAATCTCTGATGCTTAGTTGGAACTAGAAATGAAAATGTAGATAACCGGAGAAAGTCACAAGTGCAGAAATTAGTTATTTGTGAGACTCCCTCTTAATGATGCCCTTTACAAATCCCAGTTGTATAGAAGACCGGACAAAGGATCCAGAAATCCCTTTAAAAAACGACTACCTAAGATGAGAATCAGTGCATTCCTCCCGAACATCTAATATCTTTACCAGTACAGGCCTAGACAGAGACTAGAAGATCAACGCTGAACCGAACCACGGCTAACCTTATTGGACATCATCCTCTGGATGTCATTAACATAAGTAGCCCATTAGCTGTGCCCCCACCGCACTTCCTCCTCACTGAGAGAACTTCTTCACAAGGATCCAAGTCCTCATTAATCCAAGAGGACCTACTCCCTCATAAACGGATAGATAGACAGGGCTAATCAGAGCCTTGAGGAAAGCTGACAGGAAGCAATGAATATCATCATTTTGTAAGAGGCAGCTGTTGACTCCATCTTGGATCTAAGTGGGAATTGACGGTTTTTAGATTTCACTGTTAAAAACGAACTTTGACATTTTTTAAAGAACAAAATGGCAGTGATATATACAGAAAATATCGCAGAGCTGTGAGAAGAATGCTGGTGCCCTCATCATTAAAAAGCAGTTGTAAATCAAACAAATACACGTGTGAACACCAAAGATGATTTCAATTTCTACTTATTTGAGAAGGAATTGTGAAAAGTGCAACACTGCCAATATATTTGACCGCATCTGTTAATACAGTAACCCCCCCCCCCCTCAATACAATTCCCCCTTGTCCCTCAAATGCCTCAACACCCTCAATTCTGACATTTCCTCTGATATGTTGGCCTACTGTCTCTAGTCATCATAAAGGAAGGGCCTCTGTGCGCCTGGTCTCACTGTCAAACCGTTGTTTCTGAAATATTACATTTACCAGAACTGCGAGAAATGAAATCGAGGCTACTGTCCGCCTTGAGTGCTGTGAGTATTCTGGGAGGTAAGCTAGAGAGAAGCTGAATGGACGCGGCTGTTCTCAAAGCAATTATGATCCTGCTTTCCTCTGGGGAGGAGTCTAAGCAGGATGATAGTGATGCGTCTGGAGATGCTGTGTGGATGGCAATTGACTGGGTTGAGGCACTACTCATAACTGTGTGTTGTGCTGTGAGCTCAGTGGTCTGTTTATCATGGCTCAGCTAATCTAATCTACTTCACATTAGAGGTCAATGAAGTCTGAACCTGCCAACGCCCCATTACTATACTAACTCGGGGACTACGTCCCAAATGGCACCGTCCCAAATGGCATTCCCTACATAGAGCCCTTTGGGCCCTGGTAAATAGTGGTGCACTGTATAGGGAGTAGGGTGGCATTTGGGATGCACAGTTTGAGTGGAATATGTATATTTTCCGTTTATGAATGATTTATGACACGGTGAGTCGTATTAGTCAAGTTCCTACTGCATTGGTATGTGTGCTCATATTGAAATGAGTTCATAATAATATAAAACTATTAAACTATTTGGGTACAGGTGGATCCATGAAGACCTCTACCACAGACTACTCCCAAATGCATAGGCCTAATAAGGATCCTCCCAGTTATTATTGCTTTCAAGCAGGTATCTTCCATAATGATGAAATTTGTAATAACATGTGATTCAATTATGTGTTATTTGAGAATCCTTTTTGACAAGGTTTCTCCCCTAAAAGACTCGGTTTCAACCTTTTCCTCAAAATGAAGGTCGATAAGTCATTGCTATTTCTGCCTAGAAAGAAGCATTGAGCTGACAGAAGCTCTGGGCTCTGTCATAGACAATTTAGTCTTCCTGTCAAAAACACTTATTACTGGTACTGGGAGAATTTCCCTGGTGCTCTAGGCCACAAGGAGGATCCAATAATAAAAGTTGAAAGTTATTGCTTGGGTTCTAGGTCTGCACTCTTTTGCTGCACTCATATTCCTGAGCTTTTTTTCAATTCCAAATATCAATCTTATCTCTTTACTCGTTAAAAGAGAAACCAATGTGCCGAGAAAATGTTCCCAAACATAGTCCGTTCAGGTAAGAAAGCAGCAGAGATGAAAAGGAAATAGCAATCTTCCAGGAATAAAACACCTGCAGTTCATTAGAAGAGACAGGCATGAAGACTAGCCAATAGAGAAAATGCAGAAACAAAACCGGCATGGTTTTCTTTCCTTGTATCGAACTGCATTAAGTAGGAAGTAGTAAGAAGAGCGGTTCGTATTGCCATGGGGAGTACGTGTTCCATATCTGCAAAAACGTAAAGAATACGAAAAATAAATACGATTTATGTCCTCCCTAGTTATTTTTCGTAGCCTGGCATGGGATTATGTATAATCGTGTGACGTGGCGTGTCATTTTTTCCTCGTCTACTTGTAGGATGTCTGGCTAGCGCGAGCAATTGTTATATCCACACTATGTCGATGAAAGATGCGGTAGTTTGAAGTCGGGAAATTCAAAATTCACAACCTGCTACCATGACAGAAGAACCCGGATCACTCATCACACACACTTCCCACACCGTGCCCAATTCCCTTCTCCGTTTCCTGGCAGCTTCCCTTGTTAATTCATCTGTGTAATTACAGAGATTTACAGGAAGACACATGTGAACAGTAGAGCGGGATGATGAGGCAGTGAAGTCGGTAATCTCACCCATATGCACAGTATGTATTTGTGCACAGGCCGCACGGGCCACAGTCAAGCATGAAGCTAAGAGTACAGCTCTGAATGCCAATGGGCCTCTGCATTAAGCCTTGGAATAATTCATGAGAGGGTCTCAGGATTTTCATTATTAGATATAGATGCCCTTTTGCCTGGCCTTCTACTTTATGCTGTAGCGGGTATTGATTGTGCTGTTGAATTTTGGGGAACACAGTTTTCCTCTTGGCAGGGAGATCTGAATCTGGTGCCATGGATCTCAACTCTCCGTGTGCCCATTGACATCGATGAGAGAGAGGGAGGATTACATTCTTTTTTAATGTTTTTACTTGTTTTGTTAACCTTTTACTTAGCGGGCTAAGTCAGGGTCACACATTCTTGGTAGTCTTAAACACATCGACTTTGAAACAAAAGTATACATCTGACACACATGGTTATGGGTTTAAACAAAATAAAACACCTGTACCATGTCAGATATAGAGTTGAAATGTGTTCAATTTTGAGTGTGCATCCTAATGTTACACTTTATATAACTCACAGAAGACTGAAACGTAACAAAACCGTTTGACATAGAAACCAGATTCTCAGCGTGTTTTTGACGTAATGTTTATTAATGATGAAATGATGAAAAATATTAATAACATTCCACCCATGAGGCCACTAGGTCATTTGACTGCAGGAAAGGGCTACAGGCATCGTTACATACTACAAAATGAATATATGAATATGTCTCATATTTTATTGAATGATAATGGGCTGTGTGATTCCTGTAGAAGACCCTTTGGGCTTCAGTCAGCCCCAGAGAACGCAGACTCTGTTTGAAAACTTCAAACATGCATCCTTTTTTCTTTTCTGCCTTCCGATAGGCTTGAGCAATGTGGTGGGTGCCGTGGTTTCACTTGTCCAATGCTGTTAGCTACAGGTAACTGCCAAAATAAAGGAATAACCACCCTAAAGTGTCACACCCTTTCCTGCAGTCAATGACCAAAAGCACCCTCTTTGGCCTCATGGGTAGAATGTTTTTTTCATATTTGTGTTGGGCCACCACAAGCCGCCATAACAGCTTCAATGCTCCTTGGCATAGATTCTACAAGTGCCTGAAGCTCTATTGGAGGGATGTGACACCATTCTTCCACAGGACATTCCATCATTTGGTGTTTTGTTGATGGTGGTGTAAAACGCTGTCTCAGGTCATCACACTTATAAGTATTCCATTGGGTTGAGATCTGGTGACTGAGACGGCTATGGCATATGGTTTACATCATTTTCCTTCTCATAAAACCATTTAGTGACCAGTCGTGCACTGTGGATGGGGGCATTGCCATCCTGGAAAAGACCACAGACTAGAGGCCTTCACAGGTTCAAAAAGTTGGACCCGTTCCGCAATGGACCTGGGGCTTTCCCATCCGGACCCATTATGCATAAATCCATTTTTTAAATATAGAGATCCGTTTCAAACGTACCCGAGAACAACTAGACCAATTCCGTATAGAGCTGGTCGGATCCAGACTCGATCCGATCCGAGTGGGGGAAGCAGCAGAGAAGTACATTTTTAAGCTACTTTATTATCTGGAGCTGATAAAGCGAGAGGGAGATGAAGTAGAGAGAGGTAATGCTCTAGCATAGGCCATGCTGTGTGTGTAGGCTACTGTGAGTGAGCAAGTGGCACGGAACAGGGAGGTGGGCAGAAGTGATGAGAGACAGCAACCAACTAAGCCGACAAGAGCTGTAGTAGACTAATAGCTGCCTTAGCTATGTTATTTATCATCCAATATGATATAGGTAACCTGTCCTGACTGCAACAAACCGAGAGGAGCTTGTTAAGATAGCTAGCTAGCTGGGCTAATAAAGGCTATATGCGCATTCTCATCCTACACAGTTACAAACAACAATTCCATTCAGAATATAAAGTAGCAGCCTACCTGTTGGCTCTTGGCCATTGTAACCTATCCTTTTAATTCCATCATTTTAATTCAAAATTTTCCATTGATTAGATATCTTCTAACTTTTGCTCCTAACAGAGGCTTTATTTAACATTTAACATTTAAGTCATTTAGCAGACGCTCTTATCCAGAGCGACTTATATTATGACTGTAGCCTATTGCTGTTTTGATGACTTATGATTGGCCAACAACAACAACAACAAGCTACATGCGCCACTCTCATGGAAAGCAAAGAGCAGCCGTATGAATTGCACATTTTCTCTCTCTTTCTACTGCAACAGTCACATTCGGATCTGTATGGATCCTTCCAGAAAAGTCTGTTAAAATGACACATACCCGAGACAATAATATCAGATCCGACCAGACCTGTGACATTATTTTGACTTATGGATCCGGACAGGTGGATCTGTGAAGACCTCTGCCACAGACCACTCCCACCAGAATATAAATTATTCCCATAGGTTGAAGGTAATCACTCGGGAATGGCTGTGTATTTGTTGGTATCTGCCTTGCCATCTAAGGGGTTGAAAGGACCTAAACCATGCCAGGAAAATGCACCCCACACCATAACAGAGCCGCCAGAACTCTCATTTAAAGTGTTTCCTTTATTTTGGCAGTTACCTGTACATAATTTCAGTGCAAGGAAATAAGGAAGCATGCATTTTTTATATTGTTTAATGGCCACAGTTGAACTTCTGTAACCTCTGACCTCACTTTACTATACCGTCTTTGACCTCTTGACTTTCCCCCCGAGCCCCTGAGGATGCACTGTAACTGCTGTGCCCTGGTGACCAGCTCTGGCCACCTTACCGGCAGCAACCGTGGGGACGAAATCGACAGCACTGAGTGCGTCATCCGCATGAACGACGCCCCGACTGGGGGTAGTTTCCAGCGGGACGTGGGCCGGCGTACCAGCCTGCGCGTCATCGCCCACTCCAGCATGCAGAGAGTACTGCGGAGCCGGCAGGAGCTGCTCAACGCCAGCCAGGACTCAGTCTTCCTCTTCTGGGGACCCAGCAGCTGTATGCGACGCGACGGCAAAGGCCTGGTCTTCAACAACCTGCGTATGGTCAACCAACTGCTGCCCACACTGAAGGTCTACGTCATCTCCCAGCTCAAGATGCCGCAGTTCGATGAGCTCTTCAAGAAGGAGACAGGGAGAGACAGGTAGGGTTTTGACATTTTGACCCTTGGGTCAATGATGCCATTGGGTTTTGGCTTTGTGAGTCTGTCCGTCTGTCCAATTCTGGTTCAGAATGACTTCCGAAAAATACAGTCAGTGTGTTTGAGGACTTGAGCCACTTGAAGCAGGATTTACCAGGGAAGTCGAATGCATTGTAGTCAGTGCTCTTGGGCATACACATTCTAATTCAAAAGCTGCGTTTGAGCATTTTTAACAAAAGAATAAGAAAGAAATCCCAACAACCACCCAACCACTCACACTATCATTAATGGGATTTAGTTCAAAGCACTCTGAATATATGTTAGGAACTAAGAGGATTAGTTGTAGACGGTGGGGTATGAGAATCTCATTGAATGGGACAATGCAGCTGGAGAGGGATTTTAACAATCTGTAAGTAAAGAAATTCTGTCCCAAACAAAATGCTGGATCATGTTGTGAATGGAAGTGGTAGAAGAAGACGAAACAAGAAGTTGTGTAATAACGTTGAGACAACCTAATGCCAACTACCAATTTTACATTACCAAGTGTTAGGTTCTAATTCTCAGAGTAAAAACTCTACTGACACTGTGAAAGCTCAAACCAAGTTTATTCTTTCCAGAGGGCCAATACAGCTGCATTAGACAAAGACATGGTTTCAGCCGAGGTAGTATACGTACCCCACTCTGGGTGGAGTCTCCTCCTTATTGCTAAACATTGCACCATTGTTGCTGGGCAGGTAGCCTAGTGGTTAGAGCATTGGGCCAGTAACCAGCAGGTTGCTAGATCAAATCTTTAAGCTGTTAAGGTAAAAATCTGCTGTTCTGCCCCTGAAAAAGGCAGATAACCCACTGTTCCAAAGCCACCATTGTAAATATGAATTTGTTCTTAACTGACTTGCCTGCTTAAATCAATGTGATATGGTTCCTTATCAGCACTACCACATGTGACTGTTCTCCCTGATGTCACCCCTCGTGTCTCTTTTATAACTAATGATTAATAATGTAACTAATAATTAATAATAGTTAAAGCTCAGAAATCCAAAACCCATCACACGGCATTGCAGGCAATGTTGCAACAAGCTGACACATTGACCAAATGTTTCTGTGTTTCTGCGCAGGAAAATCTCTTCGACAACAGAGTGATCGAATTAAGATAGTACATCTGTACATGACAGTTACATATGCTACGATAATACGAGATAATTGGTGTCTTCATTAACTGTTGACAGGAAGTGACAAAAGCGCTACACAGCCTCACAAGATAATGTGACTGAGGCAAAGCTAGGAGCAGAAACCGATTGCAGGTCCTACCAGACTTTCACTGTCTGGCACTCTCCCTGGTACTCTCCCTGGCACTCTCCCTGTGCCCCCCTGGCAGAGGCTGCCAACAGTAAACAGAATGAGCCCAGACAGAAGTGGCACCGCTGCCAGCTGGGATATCCCCCAGTGAGGGGCTGGTATGGCTGGCAGGTCCACCTCGACAAACTAGCCTTGACGGTTCAGTAGATGAAAGGGCTCCATTTTACAGGGGGCACTGCTTTGATGGCTGTTTAACAGCATTGAAATTGCAATTTCATGTCAAATCATGTAAATTAGGAATATGCCAGTGTGAAATCTTATGGTATTAAAAATTAAGCAATAAATTGAAGGCCTTGGGCAGAATGGATATCACTGCAAGCACCACATAGGGCCAGTTTTTTTCTCTCTCACAATTTCTCTCATTTAAATCTCTTGAGTCATGCAACACATGCAACACATATAGTATATATTGTGTCTTGTTTCCCCTCACCTTGTCATCCAGGAAGACCTCTAACTCATGGCTGAGCACTGGCTGGTTCACCATGGTCATTGCCCTGGAACTCTGTGATACGATCAATGTCTATGGCATGGTGGCTCCTGACTTTTGCAGGTGGGTTGGGTTCAGCACAGGGCACAGTGGTGTCGGACCAAAGAGTTTCAATGACGTATGCCATAAGGGATTATTACCCCAATGATTACTAATATGCAACTTATCACTTTTATTATTAATGTTATTATTTCTGTTCTTGCAAATACAATATACCCGCTTGTGTTCTAAATATCTTGACTATGCATCTTAAATACATGAGAGGGGAAGGTCTAATAAAACAAAAGATAGCTAGGTGGAGGACAACAGGTGCTCCAGATATCGAGCTGATATCCACAGGCAGGTCCATGGGACCAGATCAAATGTCTGTGTTGTGTGAATTATTCATGCTGGCTCAAACTCTCCTCTGAGGCCAGAGTGTACTGAGTCTAGGACTGAAGAATTATCACAGGGCAAGAAGTAGCTTTGATAAGCACATCTCGGGGCTAAGAAATATGATATGCAGGGATATCGGAAAGTATTCAGAGCCCTTGACTTGTTCCTTGTTTTGTTACGTTACAGCCATATTCTAAAATTAAGAAAATGTTTTTTTCCCCTCATCAGTCCAAACACAATACCCCATAATGACAAAGCAAAAAAATGTTTAGGCATTTTTGCAAATGTATATATACAGTGCCTTGCGAAAGTATTCGGCCCCCTTGAACTTTGCGACCTTTTGCCACATTTCAGGCTTCAAACATAAAGATATAAAACGGTATTTTTTTGTGAAGAATCAACAACAAGTGGGACACAATCATGAAGTGGAACGACATTTATTGGATATTTCAAACTTTTTTAACAAATCATAAACTGAAAAATTGGGCGTGCAAAATTATTCAGCCCCCTTAAGTTAATACTTTGTAGCGCCACCTTTTGCTGTGATTACAGCTGTAAGTCACTTGGGGTATGTCTCTATCAGTTTTGCACATCGAAATGTGGCAAAAGGTCGCAAAGTTCACGGGGGCAGAATACTTTCGCAAGGCACTGTATATTTAAAAAAAATACAATATCACATTTACAGAAGTGTTCAGATCCTTTACTCAGTACTTTGTTGAAGCACCTTTGGCAGCGATTACAGCATCCCGTCTTCTTAGGTATGACGCTACACGCTTGGCACACCTGTGTTTGTGGAGTTTCTTCCATTCTTCTCTGCTGATCCTCAAGCTCTGTCAGGTTGGATGGGAAGCGTCGCTGCACAGCTATTTTCAGGTCTCTCCAGAGATGTTTGATCGGGTTCAAGTCTATGCTCTGGCTGGACCACTCAAGGACATTCAGAGACTTGTCCCTGAAACTACTCCTGCGTTGTCTTTGCTGTGTGCTTAGGGTTGTTGTCCTGTTGGAAGGTGAACCTTCGCCCCAATCTGAGGTACTGAGCGCTCTGGAGAAGGTTTTCATCAAGGATCTCTCTGTAATTTGCGCCGCTAATCTTTCCCTCGATCCTGACTAGTCTCCCAGTCTCTGCCACTGAAAAACATCCCCACAGAATGATGCTGCCACCACCATGCATCACCGTAGGGATGGTGCCAGGTTTCCTCCAGATGTGATGCTTGGCATTCAGGCCAAAGAGTTCAATCTTGGTTTAATCAGACCAGAGAATCTTGTTTCTCATGGTCTGAGAGTCTTTAAGGGCCTTTTGGCAAACTCCAAGTGGGCTGACATGTGCCTTTTACTGAGGAGTGGCTTCTGTCTGGCCATTCTACCATGAATGCCTGATTGGTGGAGTGCTGCAGAGATAGTTGTCCTTCTGGAAGGTTCTCCTCTTCACAGAGGAACTCTGTAGCCATGTAAGAGTGACCATCGGGTTCTTGGTCACATCCCTTACCAAGGCCCTTCTCCCCCAATTGCTCAGTTTGGCAGAGCGGCCAGCTCTAGGAAGAGTCTTGGTGGTTCCAAACTTCTTCCATTTAAGAATGAAGGAGGCCACTGTTTCCTTGGGAACCTTCAATACTGCAGAAATATTTTGGTACCCTTCCCCAGATCTGTGTCTCGACACAATCCTATCTCGGAGCTCTACGGACAATTCCTTCGACCTCATGGTTTGGTTTTTGCTCTGACATGCACTGTCAACTGTTGGACCTTATATAGACAGGTGTGTGCCTTTCCAAATCATGTCCAATCAATTGAATTTACCACAGGTGGACTCTACAATCAAATTGTAGAAACATCTCAAAGATGATCAATGGAAACAGGATGCACCTGAGCTCAATTTCCAGTCTCACAGCAAAGGGTCTGAATACTTATGTAAATAAGATATTTCAGTTTTTTATGTAATAAATTTGCAACAATTTCTAATCGCTTTGTCATTATGGGGGTATTGTGTGTAGATTGATGGGGGAAATAAAATATTGAATTGATTTTTGAACATGGCTGTAATGTAACAAAATATGGAAAAAGTCAACGGGTCTGAATACTTTCCGAATGCACTGTACTGCATCTCCACCATCTCTCCGTATTTTTCAATCCCTCTCTCTCTCCCTCCCCTCCCCATTCTCTATCTGTCTCTCGCATGCATGCACACACATACTCTCCCTTTTTATGTTGATCTCTCTCCTCTCCATTCTCGCTCTCTCTCCCCCCTCTTCCATTTCCCCCCTCAAACTTCTCTCCCCCCCCATTTCCTCCTTTCTCCAGGGCTCCTTCCCATCTCTCGGTGCCGTATCATTACTACGAGCCTTCGGGGCCTGACGAGTGCGCCATGTATCTCTCCCACGAGGGGAACCGGCGCGGAAGCCACCATCGCTTCATCACAGAGAAGACAGTGTTCGCCAACTGGGCTCGGATGTTCGACATCCACTTCTACCAGCCAGACTGGACCCCGTCCTCTACTCTCAATGGAAACAGCTCACTCACACCAGCTTCAGATGGCTCTTGATACCAGACATAGACAGAAAGGTCCCCAGGACCTGGGGAAGATGTGACTGTGTGTTTGGACTCCAACATGCTGATTTTCCTCATCCTTCCCTTGGCTCCCTTATGGGAGTGTCCCTTATGGGAGTGTGTGGGAGGAGTGGAAAAGTACAAGGGTCATTCCACCAATTTAAGTGCCCTTTGAGAAATGTAATTTGGTAAAAAATACATATATGTTGGATTTAACCTAATTTTAACATTCTGACATAAAGAGCACATGTTCAACTTCATCTCAGCAGGTTCAATTAAAAAATGACTATAGTAAGTGCTAACTAAGTGGCAAATAAAGTAACAGGGTTGACTGTTTTCTTAAATCAGCCATAAATCCCCTTGTGACAGGGGGAATGGAAGCTCACTGTGTGCAACAGAGAGTGGCAACTGAATGTAAGATTCACAAAAATATTATAAAAATTGTTTAAAAAAAAGAAAAAAAAAGAAATGCCTGTCTATCTATGGGTAACAGGGTTGACATGTTATGTTCGACCCGCTCAGATTTCCACCACAAAACACCAGAACGTGGCAAAAAAAGAGTGGAACCAGCTCACCTGCTTTTACACTAGGATCTGACTATTAAATGAGAGTTCTGTTCACGCAACGTGTTGACCTTCAAATGATGGACAGATGTAAATGAATCACTAATCACATGAAATAAATAATCATCTTCAGAAATGACTTAGTTATTTTGTTGCTTTGACAAAGGCTTCACAATGATGGTAATACTTTGAGAAATGTTGGGATTAAGTGGGTTAACATATTCTTAGAAGTGACACAGGGCTGAAGGAGGGAAATGTCAACATGCAGAATTTTGGCACTTTAGCAAGTGTCGTAAAAATCTGATTTATTGAATTATCCATATGGTCTATATTAAATATATTTTAGATTAATATAACAGGCTTTTTAAAAATATTGGTGCACAATTCTTACTTAAAATATCAAAGGGACTCAAAAGGCACTCTTTTTGTGGAATGACCCGCAAGCTGTAGTTGCTGGAGAAGCAGAAGTGGGAAGCTGTTCCTCAAAATAGTTGGCACAAGCTTAGCTCCAACTTGAGAAAACTTGATGTGTTTGCTCAACTTGTGTTCATTCTACTATAAAATATTATTTGGGCATCTTAACTAAAAGGCTGTGCAACTGGTTACACACACAAACAGTGCTTTTAACACACATGATTAAATTTTGATTTTTAATTTATAGATTAATTGTTATTCAACATGTCCTCACCTGGGATTTGAACTCACAACCTCTTGGTTTGTGGAATTCAGATCTTCATACTACGCCACCATGTCTGTGTCAATTATCATTTAATCAGACTTTTCTGTCATTATTGATTTGATTTACCTATTTCGGCAATTGGGCTAATTTATCTCTGGGATATACCAACTCAAATAATAATGACAGATACAATATCTCCTTCACAATACTTAAAATAAATGATTTTGTTGAATTATTTACACATTCTGTCAGTAACTACATAGGGCCTATATAAAACCAACTGGGAACAATAAAAGGAGAGGTCAAAATACAAGGACAACTGGCTACCAATCTGTTTTTCCACACTGATACAAACTGGGAAGAGAGATTCTATGTAAAACTACATGATCGCATTGTGTCATCTTAATGCCCTTTCCTTTATGTTTATGGAGAAAACAGAGCTGGAAAAATATACATTCTTATCATCTGAGCCTGACTTGATCACCTAGATCACCTTGCCCCCCCCCCAAAAAAAGTAACTAAGTAACAGATTACTTCAATTGAAAACTAATGCGGTAGGTTCGTTGTCACCACAAAAAAAGTTATCTGAGTACTTTAACGTGTTACTTTGGAATCCTAATGCCAGTAGCTACCCTCCCAAACAGGATGGGGCCACAGTGGCAACACTTCGGAATGATGGGATGTCATCTACACAGCGTCCACCTGAGACCTGGATCATGATGAGCATCCCGGAGGTGGACCTGGTTGGATTTAAGGGCTTCAAAGGACAAGCAGGGTTTAAAACAAGCTTGTTTTTTAATTAGTCCAGTCCCTATAATCACACTCTCGGGGCGACATGGTAATAACGTTTGACCTTACCTGGTAAAATAAAGATGAAAACAAAGGTTTGGAAATGCGGTGTAAATTTACAATTAGGTTTTCGTGCTGACAAACTATTCGCCTCCAAGCCTCTTTATTTGTATTTTTGGAAAAGGTTAGTCCCGGGATTTTACAGGTGGTATACTTGGTATACACAAATAATAAGCAGTCTTGTCCTGACTTCATTTGGGTGAGGAATCCTGTTTCCAAAACCAACCTGACAAAACGGGCGTTAACAAAGGTTAAAACGAATCATGAGCTATCCCCCCTTCCTCTTTCAACAGTGTTCAACTTTATCACCATTGACATCATACCGTTTGGGTGCATACAGTTTGCGGATGCAAGGCTTAGAGTACATTACAGTATGTGTCAGGATTTGACACCTCATTGAGCCGGAGGATGAACATTCAACGTTCCATATCATGGTCGGATCATTTCATCTTCTGAGCAGCAATTTCCATCATGACACATATCCCCATTCCTGACATAGATAAGCACTGGTGCTAAATTGCTGAAATTACAAATGTTTGATAGCCCCTGGTAGTGGGGGAGATGGTTTTGGGATGTTTTGGTGGTGATTCTTGAATGGTTTTATCAGTCAAAAGTGGCATCATTATCCAGTGGGACCAAACTGTTTCCTGCACATAGTTGAGATGAAGTATAAGATAAGTATAGGAAAAGATTGCATAGCCTCCGCACATCCAATACGGAGCAGGTGCTGGAGATCAAATGACATGATCAGCAAAAGGTAAAAACAGAAGTCAGTGTACAGAGTCTGGTGATTTATGAGGTATTATAACTTGTCTTTTTCATCGGCCGTTAATAACTTTTAGATGACCAGAAGGTAGGCTTAAAACAGACGGTCATTTCTCTAAGTGTCAAAAGCTAGTGGAAATTCTTGGCAAATTTGAAATGTGAAGGTTATGAGGCGTTTCAGGAGATATTACTAATGTTTGCCCTGACATCTAGTGGCTATTTGTGTCCTCCATCTGTATGGAGTGGTCTGTGGGTGCGGGAGAATGAATGTCTTGTCGTCTATTACTGTTTTAATGTTGATTGTGGGCATAGCGGGGGGACTTTGCAGTGTGTGGGTGGTCTATATGAACAACAATTGTTCCAGTCACCCGAGGAAAATTGCAATTGCCACGTTTTCCACCTTTATGTGTTTTTCACCAGTAGAATATAGGCCCACACTTTGTCTTTAGTGGATAGTTCATTGTTGACAAAATATTCTAAATATGGGCCTTACAGTGAGGAACCTTTATTATAGATTCATCTGCGAGGCCCTTATTTAAACTGGCAAGCCTGAAATGAACATTTACCATGATAGACCAGCCTGTAATACCCCTATTTGCTCTGATCAGCCTCCGAGGAGCCTTTATTATAGACCATTAGACCAGCATGTTAGGCCCATATTTACTCTGACCCGCCTGAGAGGAAACTTTATTATTGATTAGCCTGTAAGGCCCCTATTTACTCAGATCAGCCTCAGAGGAGCCTGTATTTTATTAGTTGTATGAATAGATAGCTCTATTTAACCAGCCAGCTAAGATACAGCTTGCTATATTAGCTCATTGCTCAAGAGAAAATAGCTAGCTAAGAAGTTAGCAGTGGTGTAGTACTTATGTAAAAATACTTTAAAGTACTACTTAAGTCTTTTTTTTGTATTTGTACTTTACTTTATTATTTTTATTTTTGACCACTTTTACTTTTACTTCACTACATTCCTAAAGAAAATAATGTACTTTTTACTCGATACATTTTCCCTGACACCCAAAAGTACTTGATACATTTTGAATGCTTAGGCAGGACAGGAAAATGGTCCAATTCACACACTTATCAAGAAAACGTCCCTGGCCATCCCTACTACCTGATCTGGCGGACTCCATAAACACAAATATGTTGAGGTGTGCCACCAGCTATCCGTAAATTTAAAAAAATTATTTAAAAAATGGTGTAGTCTGGTTTGCTTAATATAGGGAATTTGAAATGATTTATACGTTTACTTTTGATACTTAAGTATATCTAAAATCAAATACTTTTAGACTTTTACTCAAGTAGTATTTTACTGGCTGATTTTCACTTTCACTTGAGTCATTTTCTATTAATGCATCTTTACTTTTGCTGAAGCGTGAAAATTGGGTACTTTTTCCACCACTGGCATTGGTAGCTCTAATTGCTGCATCATTGTCAGATGAAAAACTTCAGCAAAATAGTAAACTAAGATGCAAGCTCCTTTAAAAAGATAACTAACAAGCTAAATAGCTTAGATTATATATATATATATCAGCCTGTATAATGTCTAAGTAGTCTTGCTATTTCAGTGTTTTATATGTTAGCCAGTATAATTTGAAAACAGTCCAGCCATTTCAGTGTTTTTGGATCAGTCAGCTAGATTAAAGATTTCAAAATGGTTATTCTCGCTCTCCCCCTTTAACAATTTGAATTTGAATTGGCGGAGTTGCTTAAACATCAGCCTGTGAGGCAGCAGTGTGTAAACATAAGCCTGAGGGAGCAGTGCCTCACAGGCATAAGTCACTTGTGCTAGTAGTAGATTGTATTTGTTTTTCGCAGTTATAGACTAAATTGTTGGTGGCGTGCTAAAATATGCTATTCCTGCCGTTGAACTGTGATGTTGTGTTCTTCAACAAAAAAAATACATATTTTCACCCTGTCTTTGTAATTCAGCTACTGAGTGATGTGTCTCCGTTTAGAAATGGCATCATATGGAACTGAATAACATTTAAATTAATACATTTTTCTCATGTGGGACAATGTCTTTACATTTACATTTTAGAAGGATATGCATAGTTTATGTGTGGCCAAACAACTGGAGTGGAGATTGATACGATTCTTAAGGAAATAACAGTGGTTGAAGTGTGCTTTTAAACCAGCAGATGGAAATACAGTCCCACCCTTGGGAAAAACTTCCATCCAAATACATTTTGAATGCTGGAAGCCTCCACCCTTGAATTTACACACCGACCTGTTTTTCCTCCCTTTTTTTGTGGTAATTATTGGGTTTAACCACACGGAAAGGAATCCTCAGAGAGGACAGAGCAAATCCTTTGGCTTACCACACCAGGATCAAGCTACAGAACAAGCTTTGCAGAGTTATTTCAGGAAAATGGACCCTAGGTCCTGATCCTGCGTTGACCATTATTTTAATGAACACATCATTTCAGTTAATCGTATAATAACTGCACACAGATGTGTCATATCAAATGTAGCTCATCATCCCTGTGTGAGTGAGTGCCCTCTCCCATCTCCGACAGAGCAGTGTAGCCTATGTCCCATTTGCAACATTTCTGCAATGGCCATGTAATGTTTCTGCAATGATCCTGTAATGTTTCTGCAATGTCCCTGTAATATGACTGTAATGTTAATGCAAAGTCCCTGTAATGTTAATGCAAAGTCCCTGTAATGTTAATGCAAAGTCCCTATAATGTTAATGCAAAGTCCCTGTAATGTTGATGCAAAGTCCCTGTAATGTTAATGCAAAGTCCCTGTAATGTTAATGCAAAGTCCCTGTAATGTTAATACAATGTCCCTGTAATATTTCTCGAATGTCCCTGTTAATGTTCCTACATCAAATAAAAGTTTATTGGTTGTGTGCACAGATTTGCAGATGTCATCGCAGGTGCAGCAAAATGCTGTTTTTCTAGCTCACACGGTGCAGTAATACCTAGCAATACAAAACAATGCACACATAATCCAAAAAGTAACAAAGAAATAACAGAACGAGCAATTTAAGAGTCCGTAATATGTCTGTGTACCCCATTCACCCTCTGCAATGCTGCTGGGTTTTTCACGCTCAACAGTTTCCCTTGTGTATCAGCAATCGGGGGGTGGAAATCAATGTTAGGAAGGTGTATATAATGTATAATGGTGTGTATGGACCGTATATTTATTTATTTATTTACCCTTTATTTGATCAGGGAGTCATACTGAGACCCAGATTTATTTTACAGATCAGCCCTGAATTACATAAATGACATAAAATACACACACTGAAAAAAATATAAACACAACATGCAACAATTTCTAAGATTTTACTAAGTTACAATTCATACAAGGAAATCAGTCAATTGAAATAAATGAATTAGGCCCTAATCTATGTATTTCACATGACTGGGAATACTGATATGCATCTGTTGGTCACAGATACCTTTAAAAAATGGGGTGTGGATCAGAAAACCAGTCAGTATCTGGTGTGACCACCTTTTAACTCATGCAGCCCGACACATCTCATGCGCATTGAGTTGGTCTGGTTGTTGATTGCGGCCTGTGGAAGGTTGTACCACTCCTCTTCAACGGCTGTGCGAAGTTGCTGGACATTGTCGGGAACTGGAACATGCTGTCGTATATGTCGATCCAGAGCCTCCCAAACAGGCTCAAAATGGGTGATATGTCTGGTGAGTACGTAGGCCATGGAAGAACTAGGACGTTTTCAGCTTCCAGGAATTTTGTTTCCGATCCTTGCGACATTGATCCATGCATTATCATGCTGAAACATGAGGTGATGGCAGCGGATGAACGTCACGACAATGGGCCTCAGGATCTCGTCACGGTATCTCTGTGCATTCAAATTGCCATCGGTAAAATCCAATTGTGTTCATTGTCCGTAGCTTATGCTTGCTCATGCCATAACCCCACTGCCAGCATGGGGCACTCTGTTCACAACGTTGACATCAGCAAACCGCTCGCTCACACGAAGCCATCTGCTCGGTACAGTTGATACTTCTCCATCGTGCCAGAGGCCATCGAAGGTGAGCATTTGCCCACTGAAGTAGGTTACAACGCTGAACTGTAATTCGGTCAAGACCCTGGTGAGGACGACGAACTACAAATGAGCTTCCCTGAACCAGTTTCTGACAGCTTGTCCAGAAATTATTTGGTTGTGCAAACCCACAGTTTCACAGCTGCCAAGGTGGCTGGTCTCAAGGAAGTTAATTTGGGGACTTGATCAATCAATCAATGTCAAATTTGTATTTTCACTGAATCTGCGTTTAGATATCAGTTAGGGTACAATTAGGGTGTGGAAATGTTAGTTAATATTTTAAGTTGAGATGAGTGCTGCTCATGGTCATCTTTTCCAGTTGGCTCATTTATTACAACATGTGCCTGTATGTTATATAGGCTAGGCCTAGTTTAACAAGTTGATTATTTTGCTCTGTTTTAGAACATTTTGTCTGTATGTTATGTAGGATAGGCCTAGTTTAACAAGTTGATTATTTTGCTCTGTTTTAGAACATTTTGTCTGTATGTTATGTAGGATAGGCCTAGTTTAACAAGTTGATTATTTTGTTCTGTTTTAGAACATTTTGTCTGTATGTTATGTAGGATAGGCCTAGTTTAACAAGTTGATTATTTTGTTCTGTTTTAGAACATTTTGTCTGTATGTTATGTAGGATAGGCCTTGTTTAACAAGTTGATTATTTTGCTCTGTTTTAGAACATTTTGCCTGTATGTTATGTAGGATAGGCCTTGTTTAACAAGTTGATTATTTTGCTCTGTTTTAGAACATTTTGCCTGTATGTTATGTAGGATAGGCCTAGTTTAACAAGTTGATTATTTTTGCTCTGTTTTAAAATATCCCTTTTTATTTTTTGTGACGCAAGTTGAGTGGATAATTGCTTTTTGTTCTTTATTTTGTTCTTTTCCATTATTTTCTTACTATAAAATATATGGGTGTTGCCTGCGAGGTGTGTCTTGTCTGTTTAATTAACAAAATAATGATTGATTTGATTTGGATTGTGTAGCCATGGCTACACAGACCCATAACATAATTCAAATCAAAATATGCCATTCTACTCTTTTTGAAAATACATTTCATTAGTGTTTCTTAGGACCTGCCTAAAACAAAGTAATAATGGATTTCTTTGTGATGGTGTATATTCAATGGATTTATTCAAATACTGTACATATCCACCCACCTCGGTCGAGGTCCTCTTAAACTCGCCGGCAGTTGCAAAGGAGATGTAACAGTCTTATCCAGGCAAGAATGTGGTAAAAATGGGACTGTATGAATTGGGTTCTAAAGAACATTTAGGGACACCGATCCTGTCAACGTTTTAATAGTCTGATGGCCTGGAGATAGAAGCTGTTTATCAGTCTCTCGGTCCCCGCTTAGATGCACCTGTACTGTCTCCGCCTTCTAGATGGTAGCGGGGTGAACAGGCCAGTGGCTCGGGTGGCTGAGGTCTTTTGATGATCTTCTTGGCCTTCCTGTTCTCGTTAATTACAGCCGTGTCCCCTGAGCAGAAGGTTCAGATCAGCGTGTTTGCTTATCTGTAAGGTTCAGTCTGTTCCTTGTTAACATTTTAGAAATGCCTGACCGTCCTGACAGGTTAACATGCACCCTCTTCACACAGAGGTGGAACCATTGTGTACTTGAGTGCTTTCTTCAATGTTTTTATTAGCAGCCATAGCGTTTTCTTCTGGGATCTCTTCATTGCGAGTGTACTTTAAATGTAGAACTGGAACTTTCACCAAAGGTTTGAGTAGTCAGATTGGAATAGTTACTGTCGAAACAGACATAGTGTATTTCAAGCAACTTTTTGACTACTTTTCACTCTATATTTATTCTCTGTATAAATATGTAAATGAATACACCAATCTCATATCTCATTTACCAAACAGTCCTTCGCCTGCTCTTTCTCAGTCTGATAATGCACTGTGATGGGTTGACATAGCACCATCCCATCTGCTAGTCTCATTGACCTAGCTCAGTGCAGCCTGTGATGTTTAATATTTGCCTCTCTCTGCCTGCAGATTGCCTCTTTCAGAGTAGTGGTAGTATTTTCAAGTTAAAAATGTTACGTTTTTATTGTCACGTGCACAAGTACAGTGAAATGCCTTTCTTTCCCAACAATGCACTGATCAATATCAGTTGTACTATAACTTTTTAGAAATAAAAAAAAGTAAGCAAGCTATATACAGGGTCAGTGCCAATACCATATTTACAATGTGCAGGGATACTAGAGTGGGAATGTTATATGTGTACAGGGGTCAGGAGACTAGGCATCAGGACATGTGATTAACAGAGCAGCGGCAGTGTATATGATGATTGAGTGTGTGTGCGTGTGTGTAGAGTCAGTGTGAATCTGTGTGCTATGTGTGTGTGAGGGTGTGTTGGAGTGTCAGTGTGAGTGTGGATAGAGTCAGTGCAACATTTCTTATTAAATAGAAGGGTCCATGAAGAGAGTCCATGTAGCAATAGTATGGGAGAACAGGTGGGGAATTCGGAGTTCCCTGTGGGACAGCGGCAGCCTCTGCTAGCCAACAGGTGGCCTGAGTGTCTGTGAGAGCATGGTGAGAGAACACATAGTTCAAAACAGAGTGTGTTGGAGGTGGGGATGGAGGGATGATTGCAGATAGAGAGGAGAGACCTCTCCAAACCAAATGACTAAATTGGCTTTTTATCACCTAAGAAATATTGCCAAAGAGTGTCCATTTCTCTGCCAGGCCAACACTGACACCAACACATGCATGCTTTTATTACTAGTAGGCTTGATTATTGCAATGCTCTCCTGTCTGGTCTTTTCCCAAAACAACATTAGCCAACTCCAAATAATTCCGAATGCGGCAGCACGTGTGCTAACGAAGACCAGAAGGAGAGCACACATTACCCCTATTGTTAAAGTCCCTGCAATGGTTGCCTGATGGTTTTACAATTGATTTTATAATTGCTTTATTGATTTTTAAAGCACTCCGTGGCCTTGCAACCGAATACATGTCTGATATGCTTTTAGGATATGTGCCTGGTTGGTCCCTTCAGATCCTTTGGCACTGGCCTATTAGTTGTCCCAAAGGTCAGATCCAAAATGTTTGGTCAGCCACTATGGTCCTGGTCTTTGGAACAGCCTGCTGGAGGATCTGAGGGCCTCAGAAACTGTGGAAATGTTTATGAAACATCTTAAGACATCTTTTTAGCCAAGCTTTTACATATGGTGCTTTTAGTCATACTATGTATTTCATGTATTTTATCCCATCCTATATGTCTTATTCATTTGGTATTTATTTAATACATTAGTCTCTCGTGTCCATTGTTATTTTATTATTGTTTTACTATTTCAACTTGTCTCATTCTCTCACCTTTTTATTATTTTATCTGTCAAACACTTTGAAATGCATCCCCTGTAAGACATGAGCACTATAAATTAAGTTTTGTTTGATTTGAACAGTCTTGCTTTCAGAAACTACTTCAGGCAGGTGATGCTTCATTCAAAGACTCAATCATGGACACTCTCACTGACCGTTGTGGCTGCTTCGCGGGATGTATTGTTGTCTCTGCCTTCTTTCCCTTTGTGCTGTTGTGTATGTCCAATAAAGTGTGTACCATATTTTGTGCTGCTACTGTGTTGTGCTGCTGCCGTGTTGTGTTTCTACCATGTTGTTGTCATGTTGTGTTGCTACCGTTGCTGTGTTTTCATGTGTTGCTGCCATGCTATGTTGTTGTCTTATAGGTCTCTCTTTATGTAGTGTTATGGTGTCTCCCTTGTTGTGATGTGTGTTTTGTCCTATATTTTATACATTTTTTATCCCAGCCCCTGTCCACACAGGAGGTCTTCTGCCTTTTGGTAGGCCGTCATTGTAAATATGAATATGTTCTTAACTGACTTGCCCAGTTAAATAAAGGATACATTTAAAAAAAAATGTAAATTAATCATAGCTATTGGGTACATATTATCTGTACGTTTGTGTAAGGATGTCAATGCCTCAATTGCTAATGATAAAACAGATTATAGAGATTATTTAGATATAGTGCAGCAAACTTTGCTGGAATATGTCATAACAAAACAGGAACAATGTAATAGTGTATTATTTCTGTCCGTAAATGTACCTTTAAGCAATTTGTCGTCAAAAATGTGTAATGAAAAGGCTTGGTGGCTATACTATCATGAACTTTGGCCCTACCACATGAAAGGGATTATGAGGTCATTTAGTGACGCTCACAGCAACTGATCTTGTTATGATGAAGAAGTTCAAGAAATAGTAAAGGCACCAAACCATTTCATTATCATTATACACTATACAGGTCTAGGTTCTTAATTATAATGAATGGACATTTTTGTTGGGGTTGATACATTTTTCATAAGGGGAAATCAAGTCTGAAATTTCAAAGTGGAAATGGCGAACTTCAGAAGCCTTTTTAAACCTCAAATACACCACAAGCAAAAAAATAAAAATAAAAAAGTCCTGCATTGCAGGAATGTTCTCCTGCCACACTATGATCAAATTACGATACTACATATGTATAGGGAATAGGCTCCCATTTCAAATTACGATACTACATATGTATAGGGAATAGGCTCCCATTTGGGACGCAGCCCATAAATCTATAGAAGGGCCACGATTACACGGGTGTCATGGATCCAATCAATCTTGAATATGTTGATATCAGAGTCTATCGTGATTTTGCTAACATGGGAGATCACATCAATCGTGAATATGATTACTTTAATGATCTGTCAGAAAATGATGAGGAGATGAGATTTAATATTCTGTCATTTACCTTACGTGACTCACCTTCTAAAGCCTCCCTGAGCGAGGCCTTCTTTTCCAACACAACACCTTCGATAAAGGCTTGTTTTTTAACGTGAACGTTTTTTAGATATCATTTTTTATTATTATTATAGCATTTTCCTTGTTTCAAGGTCAACATCATAAGCAAATTGTACATACAGTATGTACATCTATTTGAATTCCACAAGGTAACATAAAACAGCATAACCAACAAACACCAAAACAAAAACAATACGAACTATACATTCCCTTTCAGTTCTCTGCTCTTCATTTTTCAGAACTTTAATATTTTTTTTTTCTCAATTTCATTCACATTATTATTTTTATTTTTCATACATGCCTTTATTAATTTGACTGTCGCAAAATGTGTGGCTGTAGTGTGTAAAATACATTTAACAGAGTATAGAGCTCTGTATGACAAAATTATTATTTTGTACAAGAAAGCGAACAGGGTCCAGCTGACCCATAGATTCATTGAATTCTTACATGGACACTTCTTAGATTATCTGCCAGATTAGAGGGGGAAGAGATATTTTATATTTTATAGAAATCTCCTTTCTTGCTATTATTTTCTCCAGTGGTAAGACTTAAACATCTCACAATACCACTGATTTATAGTTGGTGGCTAGTCTTTTATCTAATTCAAATCCAATGTTCTTTGTCACATGCAACGAATACAACCGGTGTAGTAGACCTTACATTGAAATGCTTACTTACAAGCCCTTAACCAACAATGTGGTTAAGAATTTTTTCAGAAGATTTGTATTTGCATTTATTAGAGATTACCATTGCCTGCTGCCAAGGCAGCAGCTACTCTTCTTGGGGTTCAACCACATTAAGGCACTTACATCACATATAAAACAGAAGATAAAACAATACATCATACATTACAACATTATTACACCACTACATATATACAATACAAAATGTATAACACCACCACAGTATCACGGCTCAGAAAACAGACCCAGATGCAGACAGTTTGAATAACGGACATTTATTATATAAACAGGGGGCAGACACAGGACAGGTCAAGGGCAGGCAGGGGTCGGTAGTCCAGGGCAGAGTCCGTAAGGTACAGACCGGCAGGCAGGCTTAGGGTCTGTGGCAGGCAGAGGTCAGTAATCCAGGGCAGTGGCAAAAGGTACAGAACGGCAGGCAGTTTCAGGGTCCGGGCAGGCAGAATGATCCAAACCAGGATAACTAGAAAACAGGTGCTCAAAGAAACAGGAGTACGAAAAACACGCTGGTAGGCTTGACAAGACAAGACGAACTGGCAACAGACAAACAGAGAACACAGGTATAAATGCACAGGGGATAATGGGGAAGGTGGGTGACACCTGGAGGGGGGTGGAGACAAGCACAAAGACAGGTGAAACAGATCAGGGTGTGACACATACAACAATACTACGATGTAGATTGAGCTGTGCTAAGGTAAATAAGGTCCTATTCCCGACAACACCCAATACAAATAGCCATGGGTCCATTCTTATTAGACATATCAACGTTCCCTCCAGCTCCGTTTTGACATTCTCCAAGAAGACTGTACTTAATGGGCAAGTCCAAAATAGATGGCCATGAGTGCCTTTTTCCTTCTTACACTTACAACAGGTATCTGAGAATTATGCTTTCATTTTACTACATATAATGGGAGTCGTATGAACCCTTTGTATAATCTTATATTGTGTCTCTTGCACCTTGTTTCAGGTGAACAGTTGCTTCGAGCATAGGCTTTGTCTAAATTTGAATTTATGTGCCTCTTCCCAGCTCCGTTTCCCATACCCTGATCAGAGCACTTGAGTTACTTTCATAGCAAGTGAATGTTGAACCTTGTCTGTTCACTTTCAACTTTAATCTTGCATTTTGAATTGAAACTTGTTTACTCTATTTTGTAATGTAAATCACAAGACTCCTTCTCTGACATGTGAGTGAATGTACAAACTTGAACATGAACTTCGTAAAAGACAAGCTGTTATCGCAATTTACACCAGTGGCGATCAGTGCCGTTTCTGATAAAGGAGGATAAAACATTTTTTAATGAGCATGGCCTTATTTCTATTACAGCATGTTGGATGACTGTCATTCATATTCCATTCAGCCAGTTCAATGTAATATTGATAGGTTTAGGCTACTACATGATACTCAAATTTTCCCTAGCCTACAACCTAGCCTATGAATTAAAGTTTACAACGTAGGTGCACACAGGTCGAGATAAAAATGTGAGATGACAGAGTGACACATTCAATGCTGCATGGCACACTCTTGCCTGCATCTGGCTTATCTAGGGTGCAATCATTAGTCCAACAGTTGCAAACGAGAGTTTATATGGGAACAATTCTGGTATTTTTATCCTTGTTTCACAATTCACTTTCATAGCAGTCACGTTGTATTCATTCTTGCCTCTATGCACTCTCCTCCTCTCACCCTTTCCTTTGTGGACTTCAATCAACAACACATCAGCTGTATGTGACCAGGTAAAAGAAACGTTCCTAGCCAAACCATGTCATAACCACTACACACAGCCTACACCGTAATCCCCATATTAGCTAAAGTAACGTCATAGTCAACATAGCTAATATAACTAATGCGTTAGTAAACCCACTACAATCATGCAGTTACACTGGCGGGCCCCGGTGGCTATAAATTAATACATCCAAAAGCTTACCTTGACTTGGAAGAGTTCCAGTGTTGTGTTGGATAGTCATAGCCAGCTAACTAACATAGCATCCCTCTGTTTGTGCCTGGTGTTTGAGTAATTAAACTAGCAAGCTGCATTTTCTAGCTAAGTAAGTGAAACTGAAAAAAAGACAATCTCTTTCTCTCGCTTCTCTTTCTTTTTTGAGTAAATTAATTTGTTGAAAACTGTTCAACTATTGTCTTTCTCTCTCTTTGAGTCAACTACTCACCACATTTTATGCACTGCAGTGCTAGCTAGCTGTAGCTTATGCTTTCAGTACTAGATTCATTCTCTAATCATTTGATTGGATGGACAACATGACAGTTCATGCTGCAAGAGCTCTGATAGGTTGGAGAAGGTCCTCCGGAAGTCGTCATAATTACTGTATAAGTCTATGGAAGGGGGTGAGAACCAAGAGCCTTCTAGGTTTTGTATTGAAGTCAATGTACCAAGAGGATCACGGAAGCTATCTGTCCTCCGGCTACACCATGGAGCTACCCTACAGAGTGATATTGAGGCTGCTGTAGACCTTCACTGCAAAACAGTGTGTTTTTAATCAATTATTTGGTGAAGTGAATATATTTAGTAAAATTTTATCTAAAAAGGATAACTTTTTCAATGTTTTACTTTTTTTTTCTAAAATTCACTGAGGAGAAAGATTATCCCCTTCATCCTCTGAGGAGCCTCCACTGATTTACACTGTGCTGAATCAAATTGCAGTCATTACACTGAGCTAATAATTTATTTTACAGTTGTAATGGGAAATATGGGTGGAAGTTCTAAAGCAGTAATTGATCAGTGCAAATATATTGATCATGATTAATAATTGCATTTGTTTCCAGTCTACTGAGGTGTTCTGTTGGTTGTGTTGTCGGCCTAAATGAGACCCAGCCCAAAGAGGTCATGGTTATGTTGTGGAAATTCACCACTAAGGACTCAAACTCAATCAAAATTTCTCCTCTCTCAATGTCCTGGGTGTACTGCCAATTGGTCTGAGGAGGAGGTCACAGTCACCTGCACGAACCAAGATAGAGTGAGAGGAGATGCTGTGTACAATTCAAGGTATCTCTTCAGACAATAACATTTTCCCTCACAGTTATGTCTTACTGGATGCTGTGATCACTGGGGGAAAATAACTCCAAAGTAGAGACCATGTTGCTCTGCTGATTTCAGCGTTTCTACATCTCTCAAAGCATCAGTCATGTTCAAATTGTAGCCTATTACCACAGAAAATAGATTGCTCTTATTAGATAGCTACCCCCTATTGCCAGACACCAGAATGAGATAGCTACCCCCTATTGCCAGACACCAGAATGAGATAGCTACCCCCTATTGCCAGACACCAGAATGAGATAGCTACCCCCTATTGCCAGACGCCAGAATGAGATAGCCACCACCTATTGCCACACAACCCCAAAATTAAAAGTGTATTACTTCCCTTCCAACAACAGACATCAGTGGAGCAGAGGTCAGTGCACTATGAGTACAGTGTTAAGGGTCAAAATGAAACTTAGGTTCTGATGTTCTACTTTGTATTCCATGTTATAGAGCTGCTTCTCAGGAACATATAACACCTTACTTCACGAGGAGAGGACTCACCATTGCTGAGATCTGATTTTCAAGTGATCAGAAAAGGTCAAAGATAATCCATAAATCTAAAAGGCACCAAATCAGGTCAAAAATAATCCATAGTCAAAAAGGCACCAAAATCACCTGTCTAGAATTTTAAATTCAACACTTTTTGTCCAGTATCAAAAGATAGGGTGGTCAAATTGTTATGCCATTTTCAGGCTGATGTAGAACACAGAGATGATTCAAATAAAAGTACAATTTACTCAATTAATATGCAAACTAGGCAGTATGGAATACATAATTACAGTCATTTAAGACCAATAATTGAAGTCAGGGTGGTCATATTATTATCAAATCTTAATGTTTTAATCAAAACAGAGTTTGTAACAATTTGAAACAACTAATTTATGCAAATTGCATACATGAAATGCTAATTGTTATGTGCGAAAACATATAATTCAGAATGTTAAACTCATTCATTTAAAGTCAGGTGGTCATATTGTTAACATAAATTTCTGTTTTAAGCAGAACTGGGAGTCTACACTGAGGAGTAAGGTGCTGAGCGAACACACACACACACACACACGCACAAACACACACACACACACACACACACACACACACACACACACACACACACACCAGGGGTGGCAAAAGAGCACACATACAGTGCATTCGGAAAGTATTCGGACCCCTTGACTTTTTCCACATTTTGTTACGTTACAGTCTTATTCTAAAATTCATTAAATAGTTTTTTTCCCCCTCATCAATCTACACACAATACCCCATAATGACATTGCAAAAACAGGTCTTTAAAAATGTTTGCTAAATCATTAAAAATAAAAAACTGAAATATCACATTTACATAAGTATTCAAACCCTTTCCTCAGTACTTTGTTGAAGAACCATTGGCAGCGATTACAGCCTTGAATCTTCTTGGGTATGACGCTACAAGCTTGGCACACCTGTATTTGGGGAGTTTCTCCCGTTCTTCTCTGCAGATCCTCCCAAACTCTGTCAGGTTGGATGAGGAGCGTCGCTGCACAGCTATTTTCAGTTCTCTCCAGAGATGTTCGATCGGTTTCAAGTCCGGTCTCTGGCTGGGCCACTCAAGGACATTCAGAGACCGAAGTCACTCCTGTGTTGTCTTGGCTGTGTGCTTAGGGTTGGTGTCCTGTTGGAAGGGGAACCTTCACCCCAGTCTAAGGTCCTGAGCGCTCTGGAGCAGGTTTTCATCAAGGATCTCTCTGTACTTTGCTCCGTTCATCTTTCCCTCGATCCTGTCTCATCTCCAAGTCCCTGCCACTGAAAAATATCCCCACAGCATGATGCTGCCAACACCATGCTTCACCGTAGGGAAGGTGCCGGCTTTCCTCCAGACGTGACGCTTGGTATTCAGGCCAAAGAATTCAATCTTGGTTTCATCAGTCCAGAGAATCTTGTTCCTCATGGTCTGAGAGTCCTTTAGGTACCTTTTGGCAAACTCCAAGCGGGCTGTCATGTGCCTTTTACTGAGGAGTAGCTTCCATCAGCCACTCAACCATGAAGGCCTGATTGATGGAGTGCTGCAGAGATGGTTGTCCTTCTGGAATGTTCTCCCATCTCCACAGAGGAACTCTGGAGCTCTGTCAGAGTGACCATCGGGTTCTTGGTCAACTCCCTGACCAAGGCCCGACTCCTCCGATTGCTCAGTTTGGCAGGGCGGCCAGCTCTAGGAAGAGTCTTAGTGGTTCCAAACGTCTTCTATTTAAGAATGATGGAGGCCACTGTGTTCGTGGTGATCTTCAATGCTACAGAAATGTTTTGGTACCCTTCCCCAGATCTGTGCCTTGACACAATCCTGTCTCTGAGCTCTACAGACATTTCCTTCGATCTAGTGGCTTGATTTTTGCTCTGACATATATTGTCAACCTCTCGCATTTGGCTAGAATCCAAAATGTGCTCAAATGGCTGCAGTTGCATGACCGTGTTTTAGAATCAGTTTCCACCTGTTATTGACAAACTGGACCTGATGTTACCACTCAGATCTTCTGCTCTTTTCTGTACATTTGGGAAGTTGTGGTTAAATCAAGGTTTTTCATTGTTTTTGCTATTGCGATCTCTGCAAATTATTAAAATTCAATCATGAAGTTTGATTATCGCTTGCATTTGCATTGACGTCAGAGTGATGAGAAGGACAATAGAGTGCTGAGTGCGAGGCCATTAGTGACTTGATGGCTGTTGGCTAGTGCATAGAGTAACCTAGTTACCGTGAATCAACGGTCATGTGGAATTTGACTGCGGTCATGACTCGTGACTGCCGGTGCTGCGTAATACGGATTTTATAAAGCATGTGGGAAATTTCTGTCTGACCATAAGACTACGAGACCTGCCCAAACTAGACCCTTACTGTGAGCTGCCCAGAAGGAGACAAATCATCTGCAAACAATTGAATTTTATAAATGAAATGTAAAGAAAATATATAAAACCATTCAAATTAAGGCGAGTAGCGCGTAAAAAGGTACCCATAGTCTTATAGAGAGAAGACTATTCACTTGTCTTGTGAGAAAACGAGAGCGAGGATGCAATGATACCATGGAAAGCCCCGCTGACAGCTGTCTGTAGGCATTTAGAAGAGCCTTGTTTTGAGAAAGGGATATCTCAGATTCAAGGTCTCAGCTTAAAGAGAAGACGCCTCATGAGGTATTGGTCTGTCACATGCATGACCCAGTATAGGTTGGTCACATGAATGAAGAAAACGTTAATGATTAATTAATTATGAATGATGAATAAGCTAAATCATGCAAAAATATAACTTGCCCCGGGTAGAGCTCCTGATCGACATGTGTACTTGGTGCATTGAGTTGGCTGGAACCTCTCCAGCGCGCTGATAATAATGATTCATTTAAGATTGACTTTGACTGTCCCTGTGTATAATTTCCATGACACTTATCTACAGCCAGATGTACAGCCAGATGTCAAGTTTCAACGCAACCACTGCTAGCTAGCCTACATTTCCTCTACCAAAACCAGCCTCTCACAACACAAACTGGAGCTGATACAACAAACTGTCTTGCTAAGAAACAGTTAGCCATGTTGAATCTAAAGCTGGCCAATGCACATGCAAGTAGTGCATCAGCTGTGCATTGCAGTGAGTGTACACATGCTAATTAGCTAGATCAACATACGAGACAGACATGTCGCTGTTAGAGCATGCAGAAAAAAGCCTTTACCTTATGATGCATTAATTCAGAACTCTCTCCTCTGCAAATGCAATTTTCTCCATGTCATTTTAATCCATATTAGCGCTGACGGATCAATGTGTGCTGCCAAAAATATGAATCCACTAGACAAAATTACTTTTATAAGACGCTTTTCCAGACATTGAAGTTACAATTAAAGTCTGAGGTTTACATACACCTTAGCTAAACACATTTAAACTCAATTTTTCACAATTCCTGACATTTAATCCAAGTAAACATTCCCTGTTTTAGGTCAGTTAGGATCACCACTTTATTTTAAGAATGTGAAATGTCAGAGAATTAGCAGAGAGAATTATAAATTTAAGCTTTTTCAGATTCATCACATTCCCAGTGGGTCAGAATGTCACGCCCTGACCTTAGAGAGCCGTTTTATTTCAGGGTGTGCATTCTATGTTCCATTTTCTATGTTTTGTATTTCTTTGTTTTGGCCGGGTATGGTTCTCAATCAGGGACAACTGTCTATCGTTGTCTTTGATTGGGAACCAGACTTAGGCAGCGGTTGGTTCCGGATCAGACTGGACCAAATCTTAACCAATTATAGAGGTCTATGTCTGGACCAGACCTCTGTGGACTTTGAAATAAAGGCCAAATCAAGGCCAATCAAGGCCAGATGCAATGCCTTAGACCACTGCGCCACTCGGGAGTCCCCCTAACCCTAACTTTAAACCTTTTAGCTAACCCTTCCCCTAACATAACCCTAACCTTAACCATTTAACCTAACTGTCACATCTACACCCGCTCCCCCTCTCCGGTGCTGGAAACCCATCATTATGCACACCTGGAAACCCTTATTACGCAAACCTGCACCACTTTATGAGGTACACCTGGACTCCATCGCTATCCTAATTACTCCCCCTTTATCTAGCACTCCCGAGCATCACTCTTCGGGCAGTATTGGTTTTGTTTCCTTGTCCTTCGCCATCACCAGAACCAGCTGGCAAAACTGGGAACAGCTATGGATGAGTTCCTCCGCATTCTTCAAGGTTTTGACATTTCCGGAGTGGCATCACCTCCAACAGGTGGAGGATTCTCTATCACATGTCGACCAGCCCAGCGAGCCAGCACCCCAGACCATCCAACAGTCCGCCAAGGTCAGTGATGCCCGTTTGTCACTCCCAGACAAATATGACGGGTCTCCATACAAATGATGTTGCTTCCTACTCCAGTGCTCCCTATATTTCACTCACCAGATGTGAGCCCCCACCACCGAGATGTCCAAGGTTGCCACGGTTATTTCCCTGCATTGGAGTGGGCTACGGCCATCTGGGAGAGAGGAGGAGGAGCTGAGTTCCTGTGAGGGGTTCATGGCTTTGTTCAGGGGGTCTTCTTTGGCCAGACAACGACGGAGTATGCCCTCACCTTTCGGACAGTGGCAGCATCCAACGGATGGAATGAGCCGGTGCTCTGCACACTATTCTGTCTGGATAACCTTCTTCGGGACCGTTGGCACCCCCATCGCCTCTCTCCCTCCTTTGTTGACCGTCAGAGCCTGAACCCATGGAGGTAGGGGCCACACCTCCACGCAGCTGAGTGAGGCTATTGGAGACAATTTGGGCCCTGCTCCTATTGTGGCCAGGAGGGGCACCAGCTTCAACAGCATCCGGAATGGGTCTCTAGGGGCACTTTTGAGCTCAACTCAAAAGATGGCGCACAGAATGCAAAAATATTCTTAGAAATATTTAACCTCCACACATTAACAAGTCCAATAGCTTAAATGAAAGATAAACACCTTGTTCATCTACCCAGCGAGTCAGATTTCTAAAAGGCCAAAAATGTTATTTGTCATTTTTTTGTTAATTATTTGTTAGACTTACTCTAAAAATTGAGAATAAGCAAGTGAGTTGGGAGAAATTATTTTTGTTATTTAGTTTCCTAATAATTCTGCACACTAATAGTTACCTAATAATTGTGCCCACCTATATATTCCCATGAGAAAAACAAAACTCAGATTTCCTTTGTTAAACATTCAGGTTAGAGGTTCAATAACATTTTGGATTGACTAAGAGCGATGTGTTTGTTCAACAATAAAATGAATACTGAGGGATTCAATTTGCCTAATAATTGTGCACACAGTGTTTTGCGCATTCATGAGGCACACAGAACCTGGCAACAGGCATGTTGCTTATCATTGACACACAATTAATGCCTGGACTAATATGGACCCCTGAGTTAGCCTCATTGACTGTTTCTAGCTAACCTATTACTGTACAGCACCACCTGACCTTGAAAGGATGAACTCTGAAACCCGCACTAGCTGTCAATGTTGTTTTCTTGAGTCTTCACTGTGATTTTCAGCAGTATTATCATAGATGCAGGTGCTCAGAACTAAAGACATCTGCTACTCTTGAGGTCCTCAGAGCCCTTAGAGCCTGTGCAGAATGACATGGCCAATTGATTGTTTCAAGCTCGCTATCAGTCAGTGAGAGAGTGCCAGGCAATCTGAAACATCAACTCAGCGGGTGTTCCTCCATTGAAGCTAATAGTTCAGTTTCACAGTCTTCTGGAATCCCAATATGGCAGCTCATTGTTACCACATGAAAATATGGGTTTTGAATTCTTAAGAGACTTTTCTAGCTGGCCCAGCCGTTGAGGTTGCTGTTGTGTCTTGCAGATTGTTGGCCTATCTCTTTGACCTGCTGTGGTACTGTTGACTGAAGAAAAAATTGTTTTTGACACATTTGAAATTCATGTCTGTCTGTTCTAACTGAGAGTACTCTGTTCTACTACCTCAGATCTCTTGGCCCTACCCACCCCTACGGGAGGGCAGCTCCCTCTCAGCCCAGTCCAACACTTCCTCTGTCCTGGCAACCCAATGGTGGAACCAGCTTCTTCCTGAAGCTAGGACAGGAGTCCCTGCCCATCTTTTGAAAGCATCTGAAACCCTACCACGTCAAACAGTATCTTCAATAATCCTTCTATGCCTGTGTTATGTGGATGTCCCACCTAGCTATCTTAAGACGAATTCACTAACTGTAAGTCGCCTGAACAAGAGCGTCTGTGTTATGTACTTGAGTGAAGACCCAAAAGCGGTTTTAACAGAAAACAGAGTTCTTTAATGAAAAACAGGAATGGCATAAATCCTCTTCCAACGTTGTCAATGGAACAAAAAGAACGTTAGTATAATGCAGGATGCACCTGCCAGGCAGACTCCGACAGGATAGGACAAGGTGGAAGCAAACGGGACGACAGCTTGCTTCTGGCATGAAAAACACAAACAAGAATCAGACACTGAAAGTAGCAGAAACAGAGAGAGAAATAGAGACCTAATCAGAGGGGGAAGAGAGAACAGGTGTGAAAGAGTGAATGAGCTAGTTAGGGGAGATGTAGAACAGCTGAAGAATGAGAGACAGAGAAGGTAACCTAAAAAGACCAGCAGAGAGAGACAGAGTGAAGAGAAAGGACAGGAACAGACATAACAAGACATGACAGTACCCCCCCCCACTCACCGAGCGCCTCCTGGCGCACTCGAGGAGGAAACCTGGCGGCAACGGAGGAAATCATCGATCAGCGAACGGTCCAGCACGTCCCGAGAGGGAACCCAACTCCTCTCCTCAGGACCGTACCCCTCCCAATCCACTAGGTACTGATGACCACGGCCCCGAGGGCGCATGTCCAAAATCTTACGAACCCTGTAGATGGGTGCGCCCTCGACAAGGATGGGGGGAGGGACGAGCGGGGGCGCGAAGAACGGGCTTAACACAGGAGACATGGAAGACCGGGTGAACGCGACGAAGATAGCGCGGGAGAAGAAGTCGCACTGCGACAGGATTAATGACCTGGGAAATACGGAACGGACCAATGAACCGCGGGGCCAACTTGCGAAGCTGTCTTAAGGGGAAGGTTCTGAGTGGAGAGCCATACTCTCTGACCGCAACAATATCTAGGACTCTTGGTCCTACGCTTATTAGCGGCCCTCACAGTCTGCGCCCTATTACGGCAAAGTGCCGACCTGACCCCCTTCCAGGTGCGCTCGCAACGCTGGACAAAAGCCTGAGCGGAGGGGACGCAGGACTCGGCGAGCTGAGATGAGAACAGCGGAGGCTGGTACCCGAGGCTACTCTGAAAAGGAGATAGACCGGTAGCAGACGAGGGAAGCGAGTTGTGGGCGTACTCTGCCCAGGGAGCTGTTCTGACCAAGACGCAGGGTTACGAAAGAAAGACTGCGTAAAATGCGACCAACAGTCTGATTGGCCCGTTCGGCTTGACCGTTAGACTGGGGATGAAAGCCGGACGAGAGACTGACGGAAGCCCCAATCAAACGGCAAAACTCCCTCCAAAATTGAGACGTGAACTGCGGGCCTCTGTCGGAAACGACGTCAGACGGAAGGCCATGAATTCGGAAAACATTCTCGATAATGATCTGAGCCGTCTCCTTAGCAGAAGGGAGCTTAGCGAGAGGAATGAAATGAGCCGCCTTAGAGAATCTATCGACAACCGTAAGAATAACTGTCTTCCCCGCTGATGAAGGCAGTCCGGTGATGAAATCTAAAGCGATGTGAGACCACGGTCGAGAGGGAATGGGAAGCGGTCTGAGACGGCCGGCAGGAGGAGAGTTCCCAGATTTAGTCTGCGCGCAGACCGAACAAGCGGCGACAAATCGACGCGCGTCACGTTCCCGAGTGGGCCACCAGAAACGCTGGCGAATGGAAGCGAGCGTACCCCGAACGCCGGGGTGGCCGGCTAACTTGGCAGAGTGGGCCCACTGAAGAACGGCCGGACGAGTAGGAACGGGAACGAACAGAAGGTTCCTAGGACAAGCTCGCGGCGACGGAGTGTGAGCGAGTGCTTGCTTTACCTGCCTCTCAATTCCCCAGACAGTCAACCCGACAACACGCCCTTCAGGGAGAATCCCCTCGGGGTCGGTGGAGACCTCAGAAGAACTGAAGAGACGAGATAAAGCATCAGGCTTGGTGTTCTTTGAGCCCGGACGATAAGAAATAACAAACTCGAAACGAGCGAAAAACAGAGCCCAACGAGCCTGACGCGCATTAAGTCGTTTGGCTGAACGGATGTACTCAAGGTTCCTATGGTCAGTCCAAACGACAAAAGGAACGGTCGCCCCCTCCAACCACTGTCGCCATTCGCCTAGGGCTAAGCGGATGGCGAGCAGTTCGCGATTACCAACATCATAGTTACGTTCTGACGGCGATAAGCGATGAGAGAAAAACGCGCAAGGATGGACCTTGCCGTCAGAGAGAGAGCGCTGAGAAAGAATGGCTCCCACGCCCACCTCTGACGCGTCAACCTCAACAACAAACTGACTAGAGATGTCAGGTGTAACAAGAATAGGTGCGGATGTAAAACGATTCTTAAGAAGATCAAAAGCTCCCTGGGCGGAAACGGACCACTTAAAGCACGTCTTAACAGAAGTAAGGGCTGTGAGGGGAGCTGCCACCTGACCCCGAAATTACGGATGAAACGACGATAGAAATTAGCGAAGCCCAGAAAGCGCTGCAGCTCGACGCGTGACTTAGGAACGGGCCAATCAATGACAGCCTGGACCTTAGCGGGATCCATCTTAATGCCCTCAGCGGAAATAACGGAACCGAGAAAAGGGACAGAGCGGCATGAAAAGTGCACTTCTCAGCCTTCACATAAAGACAGTTCTCCAAAAGGCGCTGGAGGACGCGTCGCACGTGCTGAACATGAATCGAGAGAGATGGTGAAAAAATCAGGATATCGTCCATGTAAACGAAAACAAAAATGTTCAGCATGTCTCTCAGGACGTCGTTAACTAGTGCCTGAAAGACAGCTGGAGCGTTAACGAGGCCGAAAGGAAGAACCCGGTATTCAAAGTGCCCTAACGGAGTGTTAAACGCCGTCTTCCACTCGTCCCCCTCCCTGATGCGCACGAGATGGTAGGCGTTACGAAGGTCCAATTTGGTGAAAAACCTGGCTCCCTGCAGGATCTCGAAGGCTGAAGACATAAGAGGAAGCGGATAACGATTCTTAACTGTTATGTCATTCAGCCCTCGATAATCCACGCATGGGCGCAGGGACCCGTCCTTCTTCTGAACAAAAAAAAACCCCGCTCCGGCGGGAGAGGAGGAGGAGACTATGGTACCGGCGTCGAGCGAAACCGACAAATAATCCTCGAGAGCCTTACGTTCGGGAGCCGACAGAGAGTATAATCTACCCCGGGGGAGTAGTTCCCGGAAGGAGATCAATACTACAGTCATACGACCGGTGTGGAGGGAGAGAAGTGGCCTTGGAACGACTGAACACCGTGCGCAGATCGTGATACTCCTCCGGCACCCCTGTCAAATCGCCAGGCTCCTCCTGTGAAGAAGAGACAGAGGAAACAGGAGGGATAGCAGACATTAAACAGGTCACATGACAAGAAACATTCCAGGATAGGATAGTATTACTAGACCAATTAATAGAAGGGTTATGGCGCACTAGCCAGGGATGACCCAAAACAACAGGTGTAAAAGGTGAACGAAAAATTAAAAAAGAAATGGTTTCGCTATGATTACCAGAGACAGTGAGGGTTAAAGGCAGCGTCTCACGCTGAATCTTGGGGAGAGAACTACCATCTAAAGCGAACAAGGCCGTTGGCTCCCCTAACTGTCTGAGAGGAATGTCATGTTCCCGAGCCCAGGTCTCGTCCATAAAACAGCCCTCCGCCCCAGAGTCTATCAAGGCACTGCAGGAAGCAGATGAACCGGGCCAGCGGAGATGGACCGGAAAGGTAGTGCGTGATCCAGAAGGAGAGGCCTGAGTAGTTGCGCTCACCAGTAGCCCTCCTCTTACTGATGAGCTCTGGCTTTTACTGGACATGAGGTGACAAAATGACCAGCGGAGCCGCAGTAGAGACAGAGGCGATTGGTGATTCTCCGTTCCTTCTCCTTGGCCGAGATGCGGATACCCCCAGCTGCATAGGCTCAGCATCCGAGCCGGCGGGGGAGGGTGGCAGTGATGCGGCAGGTGGCAGTGATGTGGAGAGGGGAGCAACGGAGAACGCGAACTCCTTTCCACGTGCTCGGCGACGAAGATCAAACCGTCGCTCTATGCGAATAGCGAGAGCTATTAAGGAGTCCAGACTGGAAGGAACCTCCCTGGAGAGGATCTCATCCTTAACCTCGACGAGGAGACCCTCCAGAAAACGAGCGAGCAAAGCCGGCTCGTTCCAGTCACTAGAGGCAGCGAGAGTGCGAAACTCAATAGAATAATCCGTTATGGATCGATTCCCCTGACATAGGGAAGACAGGGCCCTGGAAGCCTCCTCCCCAAAAACAGAACGGTCAAAAACCCGTATCATCTCCTCCTTAAAGTCCTGAAACTGGTTAATACACTCAGCCCTCGCCTCCCAGATTGCCGTGCCCCACTCACGCGCCCGTCCGGTGAGGAGAGAAATGACGTAGGCGATGCGGGCTGCGCTCCTGGAGTAAGTGTTGGGCTGGAGAGAGAACACCACATCACACTGAGTGAGGAATGAGCGGCACTCAGTGGGCTCCCTGAGTAACAGGGCGGGTTGTTGATCCTGGGCTCCGGAGACTCGGAAACCCTGGAAGTGGGCGGTGGATCGAGGTGGAGTTGGTGAACCTGTCTTGTGAGGTCGGAGACTTGGACGACCAGGGTCTCAACGGCATGTCGAGCAGCAGACAATTCCTCCTCGTGTCTGCCTAGCATCGCTCCCTGGATCTCGACGGCGGAGTGAAAAGGGTCCGGAGCCGCTGGGTCCATTCTTGGTCTGATTCTTCTGTTATGTACTTGAGTGAAGACCCAAAAGCGGTTTTAACAGAAAACAGAGTTCTTTAATGAAAAACAGGAATGGCATAAATCCTCTTCCAACGTTGTCAATGGAACAAAAGAACGTTAGTATAATGCAGGATGCACCTGCCAGGCAGACTCCGACAGGATAGGACAAGGTGGAAGCAAACGGGACGACAGCTTGCTTCTGGCATGAAAAACACAAACAAGAATCAGACACTGAAAGTAGCAGGAACAGAGAGAGAAATAGAGACCTAATCAGAGGGGGAAGAGAGAACAGGTGTGAAAGAGTGAATGAGCTAGTTAGGGGAGATGTAGAACAGCTGAAGAATGAGAGACAGAGAAGGTAACCTAAAAAGACCAGCAGAGAGAGACAGAGTGAAGAGAAAGGACAGGAACAGACATAACAAGACATGACAGTCTGCTAATTGACTAAAAGGTATATATATTTTTTTATAAAGTGCTGTACTTTTTGTACAACAAATGTTCTGTATTAAGACATTTTTAGAAGGGATTCTCTCACCATGAGTGCTCAGCCAGCTTACCACTTACAGCGCAGTCACTTTAGCTCATCTGATGATGAGTAGATCACCTCTATCCTTTCAGTGGTTTTAAAAGGATTTACTTTAACATAACAGTGTTTACTTAAACCGTGTTGACATCACATTACGTATATTTATGGACTATGTATACAGCTGAAACAGAATGTGCAAAGGTATCCAATGAAAGTCACATCGGTGCAGTGTAACATATATCAAGTCACTGCAGTACAACTTGTCTGTAAATGCCTCATCTGTGTTGAAACATGGCCTGGAAGCGTTTTCCGATCCCAAGGCTCAAGTGGTTTGAGATATGTGATTAACAAATGAATTATGTGTTCTTGAGTAAAAAATAAAATGTGCAGATGTTGTGTTTGTGTTAACCATCATGCCAACAATATGCATGCCAAAGATCAGCATTGGTGAAAAACATATGGAAATTAAAACACATTCATTGTATTGTTGAAAGTTTGTATTGCTATATCTGCTCTTTCCTACTTCAAAAACAATATAGGCTACAAGTTCAATGATCCCTTTAGTATAAACTAAATTATATACATTTTTCTACAAATGGCCTTTTATGTTCAAACTGTGAATTTGAAGTGTTTTGGAAGTAGGCCTAGACTATGTTGACAGGTAATTTTTATTAAGTTCAAATTAATTTGCCGTTATGAGGAAGTGATTTATAGAGACTTGTTAGAATAGTTCTGTTTGATTGTGTTTTAACACACCAAGCTTTTCAAAAAAAAAATGTTTTCTGACAGGTTCCCCTGTATATCACTCCCATACCGTAGGAGGGTTAATGAGCTTCCCCATTTCTCTTTTCCCCTTTTTTGTGAACATATGTGAAATGCACTTTTCAAACTGTGAAAGACAGCAATACCCCCAAAAATGTATAAATATAGGCTAAAACTGCTTTTCCAATAGAAATCCCCGATTACACTCGTAGGCAATGTCTTGGAGACATTGGCTGCATTCCAAACTCAAAGTTGACAGCCCTTGGCCCTAACCCCTCAGCCCTTGGGTGAATCCCCGCAGCCGTGGGTTCAAATGATTAGCCAAGCAAGGGAAGTTTGCAACGTAAGCCCTCAGCCCTCGTTTTTAATGGAGTTTGCGAGTGTACAATTACGTTCACTTCGGGGCCTGAAAGGAAAGTCTGCCAAAACTTTAAACCTCAATGTCAATATGGAGTCAACATACAAGTGTAAGTTCAAAGGAATGTAAATAAGTTAGAAACTGTGCTACTAATGCACAAACACATCTCATAAAAGTGTTGATGTTTTTGTTTGGTTATCTTTTGGAAATTGTAGAAATAAAACATTTTCTTTCTTCAGAAGTTCCAGCTAGGCAGGCTAACGTTAGTTAATTTGCTAGCTTTCATACAGTAGGCGTAAATTAATTATTATATAGTTAATATAAGTAGACATGCAATCATAATTGACTGTAGCGCATATAAATCTTCCGATGGCTGATAACACAATCGTCGCGGGATGAAGGAATTTCTGCCCTGCAAGCGTAAACTCCTCAGACCTCAAGACAAATCATCAGAAGTGTCCAGTGTTGCCAACTACTTTTCAGGATATGTTGCTAGAGGCAGGTTGATTTGTTGCTGAATGACGTTGTGATGTCATTGTGTGATAACATAAAAACTGTGTCATTACGTAGAATACACAATAACTCTACTCAAATTGACTGGCCATCTCGGCAAAAAATATGATTTGACATTTGTTCAGGTACAGACTCCCACTCTTTTCTGTACTTCTGGTTGTACAATTGTGATTGAGACATGTTGATTGATGTTGTAAGTTCAGTTCAAGATCAAACATTCATGACCAACTATATTCATTGGGGTTGGCTCGTCGAACCCATACTACTGCTGCTTCAGTCGACCAACAATGATTTGCAATTGACTGAAATTGCTGCTGGCCTGCTGCTGCCTGTGCACGAGCTGAGCGCCTGCTGCTGGTCACTCACAATGCACTTTTGCAGCCAGGCACGTGTGTTGTGACTGAGTGTGTGACAGACAAAATCGTTTTTTTGTAATTTAGAGGGAAAATGCGTGCATTTTAGCGTTTGAGTCACTTTTCAAAAGTTGCTAAAATTTCCAAAAACTTTTTAAAAGTAGCTCAATTTGTTGCTAGGTGCTGTTTGAAAAAAAAGTTGCTAGGGTAGTCTGAAAAGTTGCTGAATCCAGCAACAAAATTGCTAAATTTGCAGCACTGGAAGTGTCCACTTAATTTGAGGGGAGAAGGTGTGTCTTTTCAGTGTTTGGAATGCAGCCATTGGCTAGATAAGCTATTGCGTGGCCACACGTCATCGGCTCTAACGGTCGTCTCGCACCGAACTGCGAATGTGCAAGCACTCCTTCAATATAAAGTTATTTTTGAGGAAAATGAAAACGTGTCAGTTTGTCACTTTTAACAAGGTTGGAGTAATAACATGTTCAACTACTTAGGCCGTTTGCTCGAATCTAGGTTGTACCCCTCAAACATCGGCTTGGATATTTGGTCTATTTCCGGGAAGTCTTCGAATGTTGCGCTTCTGGGTGTAGAAACTCAATGGCAATACGCAACAAAGCGCCCAGGCGGCTGGAAAACCACTCGAAGAAGAAGAAATGGGTCAGTCGAAGACCGCGGATTGGATGATGAGTTCGAATCAAGCAGCGCGTCGGGCAAAGTTTGTGAAGATGAATGTTATAAATGGACAACACTCGTATCGAAAACTGGAACCTGTGTAGGTTGTTTTTAGCTGAAAAGTTTTGTGATTTAGTTCAGGTTAGTTATTTGTTTTAGTTTGGTCGTTTATTTTTGTATTTTGTTACATTTTTGGGAACCCTGTTTCGATCCTGCACAGTAGGTGGCGGAATGCACATTACATTGTGCGATCGCCAATATACCATAGAAGAAGATCTTCGTCATATCCTCCTATCTTTCGTTGCCGCATGTTTCCTCTGATATTTGTGGATCAGGTCTGGTATATTGTTTTTACGTCCATTTTAGAGTGGTTTTATGGTAAACAATTACGTGTGTGTTTGATATTTGACTGGGATTGATGTACCTTAGATGAAAAGAGGCAATGACACTTCATAGGATACCCAGCAAATCCACTGTTTTCATTTTGTTAACTGGCTCGAGTTAGCGTGCTAGTCTGTCTGGTTAGCCTGGCTATATCTGGCTATTTGTTTGCGTCTTCAACAGACAGCATCCCTTTTGTGAAAGATGTCGCATGTGGATTAGGCTCGTTATTGAAATTGTAGCTATGTTCTTTGTTTCACTGTTCTCCGTGGGTAGTTAAAGTTCGATAGCTAGTAACAACGCCCTCTTGACAAATGTGGTTAACTAGCTCGCATATTGAGGTTCTCTAGCGTGTACAGTTAGCTGGCTATCATAGCTAGCAGCTAGTTAAGTGAGGAATGCCGAACTCCATTCTCTGAGCGTTTCTCGGCTAGTTGGCTTGGCAGCAAATGTATGTTGACGCAATCCATAATACTTCCAGTCAAATTATGGATAAAACTGGTCATCTGGAGCAAATTGTTCTGATACTAGTGTAGATAATTGACAAGATAACAACACATATGCCTCCACATGAAAACAGTTCAGTTGCTAGTTTACATGTTTTAGTTTAACTTCTACTCATCTGTCATTTTTCCAGGTAGAAACATGAACCAAGAAAAATTAGCAAAACTTCAAGCCCAGGTCCGGATAGGAGGAAAGGTAAGCTAATTTCCCTATTTAGAGATTCAACAGGAAGTACATAGGGTGCGTTCAGCAGGACAGAATGGTGTGCAATGTTTAAAGGTAGTCAGTGATATGACCTAAATGCGCTAAGTAAACAGCATAGTGGGTCAATTTCCGCAACAACTAAGTGCATTGGAGCGCAAGGTTAAACTTATCCACTGTTTGTCCCATGCCTACCTATAGAAGTTTGAAGAGAGCCCGTGCACATGTGCAGATACTGTTTGAGAGTGAAGTCTTGCACCATGCTCATCGCAATATCTGTGGTGCTGCTTGTGCAACGTCATTTTGCTGACTATTTCAATAGAAACTACTGTTTTGTATGAAAAGTTGAAAAATGTTGTGATTATGGGGTGTGCTGCACAACTCTGTCATGGTCTCAACTACTCTTGGGTTCAAATTCGAAGTTTGGTTATGCATCAGCAGTCTTTCTCTTGTCAGTCACTCAATTAGCCCAAGGCAGCCACTCAATTTAGCGTAGGGCCCCCAAAAGGCTAGGGCCAGCTCTGCCTGCATGTGTGGGTATGGATGTGGGTACACAGACACGTGAGCCACTCTGGCCCCTCATGGGGTGTTTTTTTTGTCCCGACCCCCACCCCCATCAAAGTTGCACATCCCTTTTCTACATGTTGGAGACATGTCTATCTGAACATTCCAAAAACATTGTGTCCTGTTGAACGTGCCTCTGAAATGTGTATTAAATCAAGTCAATCTTGATGAGTTAGATCTATATAATACATTTTTATCAAATGACAATATAGACTAAAAGTTGTTTAAAATGGCACATTATTTTTGTCATTTAAGGTGACACATGTTTAAAATGAAATATATGCTTACTACTTCTGTTTATATATTTGCAAATGTTTTTATTTTTAATCATCAGCCGTATGGTTTCCGATACTCCTGATAGGTTGGTAGAGCACTGGGCACACCACTGCTTTATTTAACCTCTATTGATGTACATTCTTACATCTCCCTGTGTTGTTTTCAGGGCTCCGCACGTAGGAAGAAGAAGGTCGTACACAGGACGGCAACAGCCGACGACAAAAAACTTCAGAGTTCGTTAAAGAAATTAGCTGTCAACAACATTGCTGGTATTGAGGAGGTAAACACAGCTACCATTATACATTTTGTGTCATCTTAAGTTCTTAAATGTTGTATTTTGTTAGTTTCATGCCTCCCTTATACAGTGCCTAAAGAAAGTATTCATACCCCTTATTCCACATTTATTTTGTTACAACCTGAATTCAATATGGATTCAATTAGGTTTTCTCACCCATCTACACAAAATGGCCCATAACGACGAAGTGAAAACCATGCTTTTGGAAATATATTGAAAATTAAAGAAAATATATTTCCTATACATAGGAGTCAGTACTTTGTAGAAGCACCTTTTGCAGTAAGTCTAGGAGCTTTCCACTCCTGGATTGAGTAACATTTGTGTACTACTATTTTCAAAATTCTTCAAGCTCTGGCAGATTGGTTGTTGATCATTGCTAGACAACCATTTTCAGGTCTTACCATATATTTTCATGTAGAGTTAAATCAACTGTAACTTGGCCACTCATGAACATTCACTGTCTTCTTGCTAATCAACTACAGTGTAGATTTGGCCTTGTGGTTTAGGTTATTGTCCTGTTGAAAGGTGTCTGGTGGAAAGCAGACTGAACCAGGTTTTCCACTAGGATTTTGCCTGTGCTTAACTCTATTGTTTTTTTGTGGGGTTTTTCGTCCTGAACGATCATACCATCACATGATGCAGCCACCACTATATGGAGAGTGGTACTCAGTAATGTATTGGAATAGTTTATATTCAGGATAAAAAGTGCCTTGCTTTGCCATATTCTTGTTAGTATTACTTTAGTGCCTTGTTGCAAACAGGGTGCATGTTTTGGAATATAACATTTAAAAAATCTGTACAGGCTTTCTTTTCACTCTGTCAATTAGGTTAGTACTGTAGAGTGACTACAATGTTTTATCCATCCTCAGTTCTCCCCTATCACAGCCACTAAACTCTGTAACTGAAATCCTGAACGCTTTTCTTCCTTACCGTCAACTGAGTTAGGAAGGACGCCTGTATCTTTGTAGTGACTGGGTGTATTAATACAAAGAACTTCACCATGCTCAAAGGGATAGTCAATGTCTTTGTGGTTGATTCTGTTTGAAACTCACTGCTCGACTGAGGCACCTTACAGATAATTGTATGTGTGGGGTACAGAGATGAGTCATTCAGAAATCATGTTTAACCTTTTTATTGCACACAGTGAGTCCATGCAACTTACGTGATTTGTTAAGCAAATCGTTACTCCTTAACTTATTTAGGCTTGCTATAACGGAGGTTGAATACTTATTGACTCAAGACATTTCAGCTTTTCATTTTTAATGGAGTTGTAAACTTTTTCTAAAAACACAGTTCCACTTTGACATTATGCAGTATAGTGTGTAGACCAGTGACGCAGTCTCAATTGAATCCATTTTGAATTCAAACTATAACACCCCAACATCTGGAGAAGGTCAAGTGGTGTGAATACTTTTTGAAGGCACTGTAGATGTTGAAGTCTCTTGTTTGGACTGCAGCCTAGCTTTGGGGACTAAACTTGGAGTAGAATTTTGAAGTGAGCAAACCCCCCCCCCCCCCCCCTTACTGTCACCAGGTAAACATGATCAAGGATGACGGCTCAGTGATCCACTTCAACAACCCCAAAGTGCAGGCATCTCTGTCGGCCAACACTTTCGCTATCACCGGCCATGCCGAGACCAAGCAGCTCACGGAGATGCTGCCGGGCATCCTCAGCCAGCTGGGCGCCGACAGCCTCACCAGCCTGCGCAAACTAGCAGAGCAGTTCCCTCGACAAGGTGGGTTGGTCCTCATGTAAAATCATTATGTTAGGGCTGGGGTATATTCACAAGGAACCAACTGGGACAAAACGGGGAGGGACCAAGCAAAATGTGTCAAATAGAAGCTCTCGATTTGTTGCAAAACCTTTTCCGTTGCAAAGGGAAATTCTGTTGCGGTGTGCACTGGAGATTATTTTTAGACCTGAGGAACGTCTTGATGCTTACTATATATACAATTGAAGTTGGAAGTTTACATACACTTAGGTTGGAGTCATTAAATCTCACTTTTCAACCACTAGACAGTGGTCTAAACCGGCCATTAAAAAGCCAGACTACGGTTTGCAACTGCACATGGGGACCAAGAGTGTAATCTTTGGAGAAATGTCCTCTGGTCTGGTGAAACAAAAATGACCATTATGTTTGGAGGAAAAAGGGGGAGGCTTGCATGCCGAAGAACACCATCCCAACCGTGAAGCATGGGGGTGGCAGCATGTTGTGGGGGTGCTTTGCTGCAGGAGGGACTGGTGCACTTCACAAAATAGATGGCATCATGAGGAATGAAATTTATGTGGATATATTGAAGCAACAACTCAAGATATCAGTCAGGAAGTTAAAGCTTGGTCGGAAATGGGTCTTCCAAATGGACAATGACCCCAAGCATACTTCCAAAGTTGTGGCAAAATGGCTTAAGGACAACAAAGTCAAGGTTTTGGAGTGGCAATCGCAAAGTCCTGACCTCAATCCTATAGAGAATTTGTGAGCAGAAATGTAAATGTAACTGAAAATGCATGTGTGAGCAAGGAGGCCTACAAACCTGACTCAGTTACACCAGCTCTGTCAGGAGTAATGGGCCAATATTCACCCAACGTATTGTGGGAAGCTTGTGGAAGGCTACATGAAACGTTTGACCCAAGATAAACAATTTAAAGGACAATGCTACCAAATAGTAATTGAGTATATGTGAACTTCTGACCCACTGGGAATGTGATAAAATAAATAAAAACTGAAATAAATCGTTCTCTACTATTATTCTGACATTTCACATTCTTAAAATAAAGTGATCCTTGCTAACCTAAGACAGGGAATGTTTACTAAGATTAAATATCAGGAATTGTGAAAAATAGTTTAAATGTATTTGGCTAAGGTGTATGTAAACTTCTGACTTCAACTGTGTATTTTTATATTGCAGTGCTTGACAGCAAAACCCCTAAAGCAGAAGATATTGAAGAAGAAGATGACGATGTCCCAGGTAAGGATGATTCCATTTGCAAGGGAAGTATTTCAGACACTTCAGAAAGAACATTACATAATTTCAACCTGTAAAACCATCCTTTGTTTTCCTCTTCTCTTCAGACCTGGTGGAGAATTTTGACGAGGCATCAAAGAACGAGGCAAACTGATTGATCTTCCCCTTGAGCCCCATACAAGGATTGGAACTGCAATTATAAGAAACTAAGGCGACTTCTCTGATGTTTTAACTTCTAGCTACGAAGACCTATCATTTCAAACACTATCCCGTCAACCAGAGACTTGTGTATTTTGAAATGTCCCAAGGATGCAGTCCTAATCAGACTTGCTTGCTCACTTAAACTCCCAACACATTGGTCAACGGTTCAGTACTTTTCACCACATTGTTAGTCTCGAACAGGATTGCGGTGGTCATTTTAATTAAAGCTAGTCTTAATAATCATTTTGTTTTTACGAAACAAAATAAAGGTGATTAACATTTTCTACATGGTGCTGTGGTCTTTCTGGCTGTTGAAAGGGGATTTTGTTTTTGAAGACAACAGCTGCCACCCTGGCCATCATTGTGTCAAGATGCATAACTATTTAGTCTCTATTTAATTTCAAGCTGCCTTGCAGCGATGATGACATCCAATGTGATATTACACTGACATGGATGATATCAAAGATGGTCATAAGGACTTTTGTGGTATTTTTTAGATCCATATGTTTTCTGTGGTTTCATGTACATAGGTCATAATACCCAAGTCATATCACTTAAACCACATAAAGACATGAAAATGTAATATGTCATATGTGCAGTAAACACATTTTGGCTAGAAATAAGAGCACATTTTCTGTAATGGAATGATCTCATTAAGTAAACATATATTCTAATATAGTGTACACTGCTTTAGAAAATGACATTTAAGGACATCCTTGAGTTTATTTAAGACCTGCAGTGAGAGAGAGAGAGGGGGCGGGGGACGCAGAAGGAGAGAGGGGAATAGTGGGAGGGAAATCGTCCCTCTGCTAGTGAGCAGGACTGCTTTTCTTGTCTTCTTCGCCACTAATGTTGCAATATGTTGAAGTTCTTCAGTGCCCGGGACGATGAGAATGAAAGCCTATTGGGTTCATTGACAGAAGGTACGTTTGTAATTCTATTCCAAAATAAAATCCTACAGATAGAACTACATCATCTGGCGCTATCGTAGGGGAAATTGTAGCTGATCTGTGCAATCATGCGTCTTGCCGCGTGCGACACATTCATAGAAAGGTAGAAGCACACGAGAATATTCCTTCAGCCTATATGAATTAATGGGAAATAAGACTTGATTTATATGGAAATTAACGCGATAAAGGGAATAATGCTGCGATATTAACCTGCAACGATTAATGAATCGGGATGGGGAGCAAATGTCGCATTGCCGTGTTCACTGGTTGAGGGGATTTAAACTGTTGCACGTGTGCTGGATGCGTCACCGTCCCGCGAAGCAAACGCTCAGTCAGCTGTACTGGTTGAGCCCTATTGTAGTTTATATGCGCCGTAATAAAGATGATATATTTACAAGTAATCTGTGATCGTCAGCATGAATGGTTGGGGTGCAAAAACGCGGGGAAGGGGGGGGGGTAAAGCTGCAATGCAGTTTTACCCCGACAAGAATTCACCAACGCTAAAGGGTAGGCCTATCTGAAATTGTGCAATAGGCAATAACCAACCAAGGCTCAATCACAGCATAATGCAACCCCAAATCTGAATTATGAATTTTTCTTCCTCACAGTCTTAACATTTTGTCTTATTTCAGTCGATAGCGGAGTATAATATTGAAAAAAATATATAGAATTAAATGTCTAAATATCTTTATTTGTGTTATTGACATTATCCCTCAATTCTCGAAAATTCCAAACTAACTGTATGCACCTTTATTAATAATGTAACTTTTATAATAATAATAGTAATGTACATAATCTAACATCCAGTTTTGCCACTGAAGCCTGTATTTTGTTAATGCTGGTGTTTCACTACAGCCCTATTCCCCAGAGAATGAGTCAGCTTTACCTGGCTCTCTGGACCTGTCTCCCTCTGAAATGGCACCCTATTTTCTATATAGAGCATTACTTTTGACCAGACCACTATGGGCCTGTAGTACACTACATAGGGAATAGGCTGCCAAAAGTAGTGCACTTCATAGGGAAAAGGCTACCATTTGGGACGTATCCTAGCTCTCTCAAGGATGACAGTGCACATATGTTGGCCTCAGTGGACGATTTAACTTATCTAAAGCAATGAGATAAATGGCCTCCCATTTATTGGACCCATTACCACCTAGGAACACAGACTGTCCCATCTGGGATCATGGGCGTGAGTGAGTGCTTAGGTGCTCTTGTGGATTAAATGTCACGTTCTTCGTATATGCCTGTTTGTTCTCTTAGTGAAGTAAAATGTCTGTGTCAGGTTCATGTCACATATACCTTTACATAGTTTTGATCTGTTCCCGTGTCTTTGTATGAACAGATGAATCGGATGCTCCGTCTCTGATGGATGCTAAGCACCACTGGCTCCACAGACCCTGTCTGCTGATGCTCAAAGATGGGGATGTCACAAAGCCAGGACAGCTGGGCTGTGGACACATCGGATCAGATTCCCCTGCAAAACCCAAAGTCCATTCAGAGGGGGTCCTGAGCCCAGGGGTGGCTCCTGTTTCCCAACTGGAGACCCCCGCTCAGAGACTGATGAGACAGCTGGAGGAGGGAAACTGCACTGTGACCACTCTTTCAACATGGGGAGAGAGGAATTTTGGGGAGGCTTCTACCCCCCTAATGCTCAGCCCCTCCAAAGCTGCTGGGCCAGAGGTGGAGGTGGAGGTGGAAGAGGAAGTGAAGAACAAGCCCCAGCCATCCTCCTCCAAGGAGGACTCTGTGGTTGAGGAAAAGGAGCTGGAGGAGAGTGGACTTGAGCTGCAGGACCCCCCCAGTGGCTCAGATGCCCTAGGCCCTTACATTGACGACCCGTCTGGTCCCCCTGTGGAGGAGCCCTATGGAGGCGGCCATGATGCCCATATCCAAGGGCCTAGACTGGGGCTTCAAAGCCAGACCAAAGCCAACGGACTAGCTAATGATGAGACCAACGCCAACGGAGTTCAAGCAGATAGTGAAGAGGGAGCTATGGGGGACTGCACACCTTCCCCTATGTCTCCATTGGTGGATCCAGACAATGAGCTACAGGCCGGCCCCGCGGGCATTCTGTCCAGGGAGCGAGGCACTATCCTCGGGGAGGTAGCCCCCGTGTGGGTCCCTGACGCCCAGGCGCTGGTCTGTATGATGTGTGAAGTCAGGTTCACCTTCACCAAGAGAAGGCACCACTGTCGCGCCTGTGGCAAGGTGAGGGTCTTGCACCACTATTTTGTGTGTGTGTGTGTGTGTGTGTAGGTTGTATTTAAAGTAAGAAGGGATTGGATGTTATCCCTGAGAAATTAGGCTGACCATTTGTGAGCGTGTGTCTGTGCTACAGGTATTCTGTTCAGTGTGCTCCGGTCTGAAGTTTCGACTAACACACCTGGATGGGAAGGAGGGGCGTGTCTGTGTCTCCTGTCACTCAACTCTAGTGAAACGTGAGTATCACATGACAACACTGTTACCATGACACTACCGGGTAAATCCATTTAAATTCAATCACTTTTTGACAGGAACCCTTTTGTAGAAGTGCTCATAAAGTGATTTGGAGTCGACTGCCAAAACATGAGATTTCTATAATTTAAAAGCTTACAAACAGGGTTGTCAAACTATTTAATAATTTATGTGAATAAAAAAGAAATAATAATATGTCCCCTTTTAACCTTTAATGTAAATGACTTAATAAAAAAAAACTAAACTCAGATTTTTTTCATATTTGCATATGTTGTTGCTTATACCCTATTTTACATTGTCTGAAGTTTTTGTCTTGTTCCCGCTATCGGTTGAGACACAACATGTTCCTGAATAAAGGGTAGATATCATGTTTTGGCTGATAAATGCACTAAAATGGGAATAAAATACAGATTTCTACTTTCAAATGGTCCCACAAACCCCAGAGAATGTTGACTTGAATGGGAATATCTGTTGTTTGAAATTACAGTGCATTTGGAAGTATTCAGACCTCTTGACTTTTTCCACATTTTGTTACATTACAGCCTTATTCTAAAATTGATTAAATTGTTTTTTTTTCCTTCTTCAATCGACACATATTTCCCCAGAATGACAAAGCAAAAATAGTTTTTAGACATTTTAGAAAAAACAGAAATATCACATTTACATTAGTATTCAGACCCTTTATGCGGTACTTGTTGAAACAACTTGTACTTGTTGAAACAACTTTGGCAGCGATTACAGCCTTGAGTCTTCTTCGGTGTGATGCTATACGCTTGACACACCTGTATTTGGCTGAGTTTCTCCCATTGTTCTCTGCCGATCCTCTAAAGCTCTGTCAGGTTGGATAGGGAGTGTCGATTCAAACCTATTCTCAGGTCTCTCCAGAGGTGTTCGATCGGGTTCAAGTCCGGGATCTGGCTGAGCCACTCAAGGACATTCAGAGACTCCAGAAGCCACTCCTGCGTTGTCTTGGCTGTGTGCTTAGGGTCGCTGTCCTGTTGGAAGGTGAACCTTCACCCAAGTCTGAGGTCCTGAGAGCTCTGGAGCAGGTTTTCATCAAGGATCTCTGTACTTTGCTCCATTCATCTTTCCCTCGATCCTGACTAGTCTCCCAGTCCCTGCCTCTGAAAAACATCCCCACGGCACAATGCTGCCACCACCGGCTTCATCGTAGGGATGGTGTCAGGTTTCCTCCAGACGTGACGCTTGGCATTCAGGCCAATGAGTTCAAACTTTGTTTCATCAGACCAGAGAATCTTGTTTCTCATGGTTTGAGTCCTTTAGTTGCCTTTTGGCTAACTCTAAGCAGGCTGTTATGTGCCTTTTTATTGAGGACTGGTTTCGGATCTCTATGGACAATTCCTTCAACCCCATGGCTTGGGTTTTGCTCTGACATGCACTGTCAACTGTGGGACTTTATATAGACAGGTGTGTTCCTTTCCAAATCATGTCCAATCAATTGAATTTACCACAGGTGGACTCCAATCAAGTTGTAGAAACGTCTCAAAGATGATAAATGGTACACCAATTTTTGTGGTGTACCAGCTAAATTACAGTCTTCTGAAGGGATAGGTCCATTCTATGAGTTATATTTCTATGATTGAAATGACACCCACCCTGTCTTCAAGAGCATGTTGTGTCTCATGTTGTGTCTATAATTGATGTTAAAGGTTTAAAAAATGATGAGAATTCAAAAAAACTTTGTTTGATAACACTGTTTGTAAGCTTTTAAATTGATCAAACTCAATCGTTAATCTTTTCCAGTGATGAAGACATGGATGTCTCATGGTGGGGTATGCAAGACGGATCAACCTTGAGCACCGTTATCTCCTGAATGTTTTTGCATTCATTGTCCAAAAAGTCACTTTCTGACCACTTCTTCCATGGGCGAACATGTAATGGAACGTTTTGTTTAAATCAAAAGGGATGCTGTCAAAAAGTGATTGAGGCAATGAATGTCATATAAAGTTAATTGGTGCAATATGTAGACATTTCTTCCCGTCTATATTATTGACTTTCTCTCATGTATGTTGTTCTTCAGGAACCCCTCCAAGGGGGAGGAGGAAGGTGTGGTTTGCTGATGAGATCCTATCCAATGAGAAATCAGACTCTGCACCTTGTACCCCAATCAGAGGCCCCACCTTTTCACCGCTGTTATTGAGGAGAAGTATAGCTGCTACAATCAGAAGCGCCACTGGCTCACCACAGACCAGCAGGAGGGCCCCAATAGCACAGGAGATGCCCCTGCTCAATGTATGTAAAAACAAAACGTATCAGACCGGACTGATTTGCTGCAATTTATGCAATTCAAATAAAATAAAAGTTCTAAGGATGTGGTAACATGATTTCTGTTGGTATCTTTGATATCCATAACCCCACAGTATTCCACAAGCTCTCTCTTTTTGACTATCTTTCTGCCTCACTATCTCCCTCCTAGTCCTGCTTCCCCTCCTCCCTCCACCTAGGGGCAGTAGGTAGCTGAGAGGCTAGAGAAGCAGGTCAGCAACCGGAAGGTTGCTGGTTGGAATCCTATGTCTGGTGGGAAAATCTGTCTGGGACTGTCCTCGATGCTATCACCTGCCGTTAGGCCCTTGAGCAAGGCACTTAACCCCTAAACTGCTCACCCGGCGCCGTGTGTGTGTCAGAGCGGACCAATTTCTGCCTTAATCAAGTGTTCTCCTCATCCTTCTTCTCCCTTCTCCGTATAGCCTCTGCAGGAGGCATGTGGGCCCTGTGGCTGGGGTACAGCAGCCTTGGTCAGCAGCCACATCAGCAGCTCTGCCAATCTTATCCCACTGGAGGGCCTCCCTCCCATCCTCACCTCCACCGGAGTCAAAGGAGGTACGACCAGGCTACTATCACTGGAGATGTTAACGGCTTGATTACTGCAAAGCCATGTTTGGGGAAACCCCTGGCTTACTGTACTGGGACTGTCGTACAGTTAGGTAGACAGCATTAGAGGTGTTACTCTGGTTCGTTATCAGGCGTTATGTCTTCGTGTTGGGCAATTTAATAGGATGTAAACACTAGTGGCCAGCTTACACATCTTATTTAGACACAGAGGTTAAACTATGGCTGACTGTTTTTAAAGGCGGTATTTGCGTCTACGGGTGTCGAGCTCACAGTTTCCTCTGTCTCGCCCAGACTACACAGTCGAGGAGAGGCCCTCTGAGATGGTTCTCATCCAGGAGCTGGAGAGCGGCAGGCCCAACTCCCTGGTCTTTGTCCTCAACGCCAACCTACTGGCCATGGTCAAGCTGGTCAACTGTATGTGACCGTTCCTCTCAACCTTCAACCTTTTTTCAGTCACTGACAGTGTGTATACACTGTTTACATGTATTCCTAGCTCACCATTGACTCAAGTCACATGTATATTTTAGAAGAGTGTCAGACCGTGTCTCCAGCAGTGACCTCACATTGAAGCACTGCCTCTCATTGGCTCTCCCCAGATGTAAACAGGAAGTGCTGGTGTGTGACGTCCAAGGGCATGCATGCGGTAGGCCAGGTGGAGGTGGTGGTGCTTCTGCAGTGTCTGCCTGAGGAGAAGAGCTTCCCCAAGGACATCTTCAGCCACTTCATACAGCTCTACAGGGACGCCCTCACAGGTGAGACTGGCGCTGACGTGGTCTGGCAACTTAGCTACCGTTGACCAGCACTGGACAAAGCTCTGAAGCAGGTCTTGAAAAGACTTCCAAGTCTGTTTAATGGTGTGCTAGTCCCTCTCTCTATATCTCTCATTATCCCCCCCCCCATCTCATTCTCTCTCCTTCCGTCCACCAGGCAAGGTGCTAAGCCACCTGGGTCTCTCCCAGTTCTCCAGTAGTTTCCTGAGCAGTGAGGAGCATGCAGGGTTCCTCTGGGTACGCTCCACTCTCCAGTCCCTGCAGGGCCTGCCTATACCCAACCAGCCCTTCCTCTTTGGCCTACTCGTCCACCGGGCTGAAGTACCCTGGGCCAAGGCCTTCCCCCTGCGCCTCATGCTCAGACTGGGGGCTGAGTACAGATGTGAGTCAGGGCTCTGGAAGCGGGAGAGAGATGTAGCTGGGTAGAGAGAGAGAGAGAGAGAGAGAGAGAGAGAGAGAGAGAGTGTGCGCGTGCATGTGCATGCAAGCAATACCCACATGAAGGCAGGATAGCTGTCGGTTTGTGGTATCTGTTCCATGTGTTGCTATGGCGACGCGGCTTTTCTCTTCTTTGTATGCGTTTCACTGCCACATCCACCCAGTGTCATCCCCATTAAGGCATTCCTCTCCCTTCCTTTCCAGTTTACCCCTGTCCTCTGTACAGTGTGCGCTTCAGAAAGGCTCTTTTTGGGGAAACTGGCCACACCATCATGAGGCTGCTAGTAGTAAGTAGCTTGCCTCTCATGACAATAACAGTAATCAACACCAAGGTTGTATTCATTGGGGCACACCATACCAAAACGATTCTTACTGGACAAATTCAGATAGTCCCTGCCTGTTTCAGTCAGTTGTTTCCATTTGGTGCCTAATGAATCATACATTTTTTCCCTCATTGCTTCCCAGGACTTCAGGAATTACCGGTACACTCTGCCAGTGGTGCCTGGACTCACTGTAGATCTGGAGGCTCAGAGGACCTGCATTAAAATCCCCACCAATGGCTATGAGGAGGTACAGCTAAACCATGAAACAACACTTGGTTAACTGTGACCAAGAAGCTGCTATAAATGCTTATAAATACATTGTAAATGATAAAAACACTCCTTTATAAACAACTCTTTCATCAATAGATCAAGGGGTGACATCAATACATTCTCTCTCTCTCTCTCTTTCTCTCTTTCTCTCCTCTCTCCTCTCTCTCTCTCTCTCTCTCTTCTCTCTCTCTCTCCTCTCCTCTCTTCTCTCTCTCTTTCTCTCTTTCTCTCCTCTCTCCTCTCTCTCTCTCTCTCTCTCTCTTCTCTCTCTCTCTCTTCTCTCTCTCTCTCTCTCTCTCTTTCTCTCTCTCTCTCTTCTGTCTCTCTCTCTCCTCTCCTTCTCTCTCTCTCTCTCTCTCTCTCTTCTCTCTCTCTCACTCTCTTCTCTCCTCTCTTCTCTCTCCTCTCTCCTCTCTCTCTCTCTCTCTCTCTCAGCTGATGAGGGCTTTGAATAAGTCCAATGAGCATGTGCTGGCCATGGGGGCATGCTTCAACGTGGCGGCAGACTCCCACCTCATCTGTGTTCAGGGGGACGATGGCCAGTACCAGACTCAGGCCATCAGCATCCACAATCAGCCTCGCAAAGGTGAGAAGCCCCAGGAATCAACAGACGGTGATGGGGACTATGGGATACTGCAGACTGCCTGTCCTGTAAACAAAGAGAAATACCAGTAGAGGGGGAATGCTACACAAAGGGCCAGCAGCACGTCACCTACCATCAGGAAGAGGGAGAGGGAGGGAGAGAGATTACAGTACAGAGAGGTAATATTTACTGCCACGTAATCTGGCTTTTGGCAGCCTAGGGGGAAATCGTATGCGTGATTTGTCATGTCTTTATATGCTCACTTGCAATAACCGTGCCTTTGCTGTCACTTTTTTTCACCACTGGAGGGCAGTGTCGCGTCACGTGAAAGGGTGAACCATCATGAGAAAGTTACTTGCTGTAGAAAGCTTACCTCTGTCATTAGTTTTGGTTAGTCCAACTGTAATATTTAGATGTTTCTATCTACAAGTCAGGTGGTTATATATGGGGCTGTGTTTTGTTTCAGTCACCGGTTCCTGCTTTTTTGTGTTCAGTGGAGCTCTGAAAGCAGCATCGGGATATCTTGCCAAATCCAGCATCGTGGAAGGTAGGATCACACTTGTGTATCTTCGCTTAAAACTGGAAAGTTTCCTTACTAGTCGAATTTAACTAAAACACAGAAAGTCATATTGTGATTGCTTTACTACTAACTTATCCTAAATAAGATTTCCTTATTTAGTCTGTCAATGTTTGTCTGTATGTGTGTGTCCATGTGCACTCAAAGTTGTGTGTGTGGCTGTATGTATGTGCATGTGAGTGTGTGTGTGTCCTTGTTGGTGTCTCTCTCTCTCTCTCTCTGTGTGTCTGTGTGAGTGTGTGTGCGTGTGTGTGCGTGTGCGTGCGTGTGCGTGCGTGTGCGTGTGTGTGCGCGCGTGTGTGTTTTTTTTTGCTTTTGCTGTCCCCCTCTCCAGATGGGCTGATGGTGCAGATCACCGTGGAAACCATGGTGGAGCTTCGCCGGTCGCTACGGGAGATGAAAGACTACACCATCACCTGTGGGTCGATTGACCAGTCAGACAGCCAGGAGCATGTCCAGGTCCAATGGCTGGATAAGGAATGCACTTTGAATAAGGGGTGAGTGTTAGGTCATTAAACTTCTGATCAGTGTCCCATGATTTGTTTTTGTTTTTTGCCTATCGTTATCCTACATTTATTCTACAGCGTTGTTGGGTGCTTGTTTCTGATTGGCTAGAAGGGCATTCTAGAATAGACATTAAAACCAGATGACGGGCCGGTGGGAAAAGACATCGGGACGTTGGAATAGATATCAGAACTCCGTGGGATCATGACTCAATAAGCACCTACACATGCAGACCGTACTTGCTACAAAGTTACAGAACACTAAACCAGCCACCACACAAACTGAACATGGATACATTGTAAATGCAGGTCCAACGAGAAACTGATGGTCACTCTGACAGAGCTCCAGAGTTCCTCTGTGGGGATGGGAGAACCTTTCAGAAGGACAGCCATCTCTGCAGCACTCCACCAATCAGCCCTTTATGGTAGAGTGGCCAGACGGAAGCCACTCCTCAATAAAAATCACATGACGGCCCACTTGGAGTTTGCCAAAAGGCACCTGAAGGACTCTCAGACCATGAAAAATAAAATTCTCTGGTCTGATGGAACCAAGATTGAACTCCTTGATGAAAACCTGCTCCAGAGCGTTCAGGACCTCAGTCTGATGCGAAGGTTCACCTTCAAACAGGACAACGACCCTAAGCACATAGCTAAGACCATGCAGGAGTGGCTTCGGGACAAGTCTCTGAATGTCCTTGACTGGTCTAGCCAGAGCCCAGAATAGAACCCGATCGAACATCTCTGGAGAGACCTGAAAATAGCTGTGCAACGACACTCACCATCCAACTTGACAGAGCTTGAGAGGATCTGCAGAGAAGAATGGGAGAAACTCCTCAAATACAGGTGTGCCAAGCTTGCAGCGTCATACACAAGAAGACTCGACGCTGTAATCTCTGCCAAAGGTGCTTAAACAAAGTATTAAATAAAGAGTCTGAATACTTACATAAATGTAATATTTCAGTTTTTTATTTTTAATACATTTGCAAAAAATTTGAAAAACCTGTTTTTGCTTTTTCTTTATGAGGTATTATGTGTAGATTGATGACTGGGAAAAAAACGATTAAATTCATTTTAGAATAAGGCGGTAATGTAACAAAATGTGGAAAAAGTCAAGGGGTCTGAATATTTTCCGAATGCACTGTACTGGCACGGTTTTCCCGCCCTCGACGTGCCAATATATCCTCCAGACACCGGCTTTCGGACATGATCACTTAAGTCTCAACGAGTGTCCCAACGCTGCGTCGTCAATTATTTCCAAGGTAACGTAAAGAACGTTGGCGTTTTATATCTTCCTTCAACCTCTCTCACTAACCCCACCCCCTTGTCGCTTCATCCACCTTTCAAGTCTTCCCCAGACTATCGGACCCTCTTGTCCATCGCTGTAGAATACCCTTTATCGTCGCTTGCCTTCTCTGTATGGCTGTGTGCGTGCGTGCATGTGTATCTTGCAGTGTTATCAGCCCCATTGATGGGAAGTCCATGGAGTCCGTCAATAGTGTGAAGATGTTCCAAAAGTCAGAATACAAGTCCAATGGAAAGGTCATCCGCTGGACAGAGGTACGCACGTCCCAACTTTTTCACCGCTACTCTTGGTTTCTCGCGGTACTCTTACTCAAAGCCATTTGTCTCTGTACTGTATTCCCCTAAGTGCATGCCTATGTCTTTGTGAGTCTCTTGTGTGTTTCCCAGGTGTTCTTTGTACAGAGAGGGGATCGTCCTAAGAGCCAGGGTGACCACCATACAGAACACAGCCGGCTGACAGAGCGACTGGCCCGGGCATTCTGCCTGGCACTGTGCCCACACCTCAAGCTGCTGAAGGAAGATGGCATGGCCAAGCTGGGGCTGCGTGTCACACTGGACTCCCAACAGGTGAGGGTGCCCATTGAATGAACATACTGGACTTGGACCATTTAGATGTTAAGAAATACAACTTTCTGGGAGCGGAATCTTTCAAATTGCGCGTCATCTGACTTTAGTAGTTGTAGTAACTCTTGAATGCCTAAGATGTGAGTTGGGGACCACCTTTTTTAAACAGGAAGTTATTAGTCATGTAAACAGTGGCGGGATGTAAGCCTTCGTGATGTTGCCAAAGCTGGCAGTGAAAGCTATCGATGTGTGGCGGGTTAACATCGCTGTTTCATGTTCCAGGTGGGGTTTGTGGCCGGCAGCAATGGCCTACCACTCCCAGCCCCGTACCTCAGCATTTTGGACACTGTGCTGACGCCCATCATCCACAGCAGGGGGCGCAAGAGGAGCGAGGGACCCGTAGTCATAGAGCTCATCTTCTACATCCTGGAAAACATCTCTTAGGGGAGGGGGTCAAAGTGCACACGCTCATCTCCACATCGCGCCGTCCACTCACCATCCTCTCTCCTGGCTCTCCATTTGTGCTGCTGTGAGTTCGAACGAGCTTCAAAACAGCGTTGGTTGAAGGAGTACGCTCATGTAATGGACATAAAAGCTTACCTCCAGGCTCTATATGTCTCAGCCAGCCTGTGGCAAGAGGTGGCTGGGTGGTAAGTGGTCTGACTCAACAAAGCTGTTCCATAGGTCACTCTGCCTTGGCCTCTAACTCAGCAGCAGAAAGAAATGCCACCCTCATGTTGTTTTTCCCACTGTCAGGCTTTGTACCAGTGTCACCAGTGTTACTGTGGAATAACATCAAAACACACACCTGAAACCCGAAAGTGGCCATGAGATCAGGGTATAGTAATCTGCTTCATTTCGTGGCTTGAGACCAGTACGTCTGTATATTTTCAATAGAAATGCCCATATTTTGAGAATGCCTTTAAACTGGGGACTGGATTCAGCCCCTGACCTTAAAAAGCAATGGGAAAAAGAGAATGACTTCAAAAGAAATATATCAGTAGATCTGTAGCTAGCCGTTTGATGCATACTGAATGAATGAATGTTTAAGAATGTTTTCATATTTGAATGTATTTGAATTCCTCTTGATTGCCCCTGAAATGCATTACTGTCAACCTAGGATGAATTAAACATGATATTAACACAAGGAAATCATACAAGGTTTTGATTTTTGAACCAAATCAGATCTTTATTGGTTGCATACACCTATTCTTCCGATGGTATCTCAGGTGCAGAGAAATGCTTATGTCTCTCTTATGCTTCGACAGTGCTGTAATCCAGAACAATACAAAACAATATCAGAACAGGCAATGTCAGTCCGGAATATAAATATATATGTATATGATGGTGTGTTTAGACAGTATATGAATATAATTAGTGTGTACAGCAGTAGTTAAATAAGATGAGCCTTGACTAGAATACAGTATAAATATGAAATGGGTTAAAACAGTATGTCAACATAATTAAAGTGACCAGTGTTCAATGACCATGTACATCGGGCATCAGTCTCTACGGTGCAGGGTAGAGCAACGGGTGGTAGTCGGCTAGTAACAGTGACTAAGTTCACTGCAGGGTACTGGGCAGAGGCCGGCTAGTGGGGACTATTTAACAGTCTGATGGTCTGGAGAAGCTGTTTTTCAGTCTCTCGGTCCCAGCTTTGATGCACTTGCACTGCCCTCGCCTTCTAGGTAGTAGCGGGAAGAACAGGGCTTGGCTCGGGTGGTCGGAGGTCGTTGATGATCTTCTTGGCCTCCCTTTGACACAGGGTGCTGTAGACGTCCTGGAGGGCAGGCAGTGTTCACCCGATGATGCGTTGGGCAAACCACAACACCCTCTGGAGAGCCCTGCGGTTGCGGACTGTGCAATTGCCGTACCAGGCAGTGATACAGCCCGACAGGATGCTCTCAATGGTGCATCTGTAGAAGTTTGTGAGGATCTTAGGGGCCAAGCCGAATGTCTACATCTGCCCAGTGAGGTGCACGCCGAGGAACCCTCTTCACTGGTCCCTGTCGATTTGGATTGCGTTGTGCTTTCTCTGCTGCCTCCTGAGTTCCACAATCAGCTCCTTAGTTTTGTCGAGGGAAAGATTATTTTCCTAGCACCACTCAGCCAGGGCCCTCACCTCCTGCCTGTAGACTGTCTCATCGTTTTTGGTAATCAGGCCTACCATTGTTGTATCGTCCGCAAACTTGATGATTGAGTTGGAGACGTCCGTGGCCATGCTGTCATGGGTGAACAGGGAGTACAGGAGGGGGCTGAGCACACACCCTTGTGTTGAAGGTCAATGTAGAGGAGGAGTTGCTGCTTACCTTCACCACCTGGGGGTCCAGGACCCAGTTGCACAGGGCGGGATTCAGACCCAGCACTCCAAGCTTAGTAAATGAGCTTGGTGGGCACTATGGTGTTGAAGGCTGAGCTGTAGTCGATGAACAGCATTTTCACAGTACATTCGGGAAGTATTCAGACCCCTTGACCTTTTGTTACATTACAGCCTTATTCTAAAATTGATTAAAACTTTTATTTTCCTTCATCAGTCTACACACAATACCCCATAATGACAAAGCAAAAACAGGTTTTCAGTTTTTTTTTTGCAAAAACAAAATACAAAAATAATAACTGAAATATCACATTCAGACCCTTTACTCTGTAATTTGTTGAAGCACCTTTGGCAGCAATTACAGCATTGAGTCTTCTTGGGTATGACGCTATAAGCTTGGCACATCTGTATTTGGGGAGTTTCTTCCATTCCTCTCTGCAGATCCTCTGAACTCTGTCAGGTTGAACGGGGAGCGTTGCTACACAGCTAATTTCAGGTCTCTAGAGATGTTTGATCAGGTTCAAGTCCGGGTCCTGGCTGGGCCACTCAAGGACATTCAGAGACTTTTCCCGAAGCCACTTCTGTGTTGTCTTAACTGTGTGCTTACGGTTGTTGACCTGTTGGAAGGTGAACCTTCACCCCAATCTGAGGTCCTGAGCGCTCTAGAGCAGGTTTTCATCAAGGATCTTTCCCTTGATCCTGACTAGTCTCTCAGTCTCTGCCTCTGAAAAACATCCCCACAGCCTGATGCTGCCACCACCATGTTTCACCATAGGGATGGTGCCAGGTTTCCTCCAGACTTGATGATTGGCATTCAGGCCAGAGTTCAGTCTTTGTTTCACCAGACCAGAGAATCTTGTTTCTCATGGTCTGAGAGTTCTTCAGGTGCCGTTTGACAAACTCCAAGAGGGCTGTCATGTGCCTTTTACTGAGAAGTGGCCTACTGTCAACCAGCTCTAGGAAGAGTCTTGATGATTCCAAACTTCTTCTAATTTTAGAATGATGGAGGCAGGATTTCTTTGGTACCCTTCCTCAGCTCAGTGCCTCAACACAATCCTGTCTCTGAGCTCTACGGGCAATTCCTTCAACATCATGGCTTGGTTTTTGCTCTGACAGGCATTGTCAACCTTATATAGAGAGATGATAGAACCTCCCCAAATACAGGTGTGCAAGTTTGTAGCGTCGTACCCAAGAAGACTCGAGGCTGTTAATTGCAGCAAAAGGTACTTCAACAAAGTACTGAGTAAAGAGCTTGAATACATATAAAAAATATCAGATTTACATATTTTTTATTTGCAATCATTTCTAAAAAACAGTTTTTGCTTTGTCGTTATGGGGTATTGTGTGTAGATTGATGAGGAAACAATTTAATTCATTTTAGAATAAGGCTTTAACGTAACAAAATGTGGGGAAAATGAAGGGGTCTGAATACTTTCCGAATGCACTGTATATAAAAGTCTGCTTATCATGGTATACCACAAACAAAAGTTTAAAAAATGCTTTTGACCAAGAAGACCGGTTCAATGGCACAAAATGTCGCGGCTTTCTATCAGCACCATGGACAGCACCCTACACTCTAAAGCAAGATTCTGACAAAAAAACAACCAGCAACATTGTTTCAATCTTACCTTTTCAAAAAGGTTGCAGCTTCCTTGATGCTCTGTGGAACTTCCTGAATAACCGATCATTCCATTCTCCCCAAAATCTTCTTGTAAGATCCCCCTCAAATGGCAGTTGGATTAGATGAGCTTTCCTTAGGTGTAGCATGCTTCCTCTGTGCTGACTGAACACGTTTGTCAAAGTGGAAAATTAGTTCTCGCATGTAGCTGTGGCCGCAACAAGAGTCAGTCCATGTTTCCTTGCAGTTAGCATGGTCGGCATAGCGGAGAGAGCCCTAGAGAATCGTTGCAAGATAAATATCAAGTGTGGTCAATTTGTCCTCATTGGAGCAAGAGTGACACTTAACTCATATTCCACCAAATCTGTTTTTGTTTAGATCTAACAGAGGTTGCACCACTGCCCCCTGTCTCTTGACTCAATCGCATCCAATGTCCCCCTCAGTGATTACTGGTTTGAAATAAGGAACTCAATGAAGTCCACAATCGCCAACAAACACATGTGATTTCTTGCCAGCTCTTCATCAATAAGAAGTGTTCACAGTGACACTGATGTTCCCCAATAACACATCGAACTAGTTTTTCTTTCCACAGTGCAGTGCATTACAAATGCTCTTTGCTTGATGTGTGCCTAGCAAATCCTTTGGTACGATCAATAGCCTTCTTCCAGTTAGAATACCCAGCTTAGGTGAAGGCCTTGTCTGCGTTTGCATTGGACCCAACACAGATCTTTGGACATGGGAAACAAAATGCAGCAGCTGCAGTTGCCGTGTATTCCAGCCACTCTCTTCCTATGAAACAGTTGCTATTAAATTCATGTTTTTTTTACAGAAAACCTGTTGTCTAGGATATGATTTCTAGGCTAACCTAGGCTGGCTCCTCTGTTCCAAGATCATCAGGAACAGTCAAAGGTGGAGGCGGCTGTGGAGCCTTTATGGCGGCGCTTGTGGAAGGGTGGGTAGTTGGGTAGGCTCTGTACACGGCGCTAGCTGGAGCTCAGGAGCATCATTGCTGCTGGTCTTGGCAGCGGCCTCGGTGGTTTGATGCTGCTTCCGCTGGTCTCAGAGCATTTCGTATTATTGTGTACGGAAATCTGAGATACTCCATTTAGTATGATATATTCATTTGAGAATGTCCATCATCCATTTTCATATGATATGTTACGAATTTGCTAAACGTACATTATGTTACAAATTTTCAAAGCATATTACCTTAATACTGCAATATATAACATTTTGGGCGACCCAACCAAATTAAATAGGAAAGTTGAGTTGTAGATTTGTCATTCTCATTGAAAGCAAGTCTAAGAAGCAGTAGATATGTTCTATGTGCACTATTTCTATGTTCCCCTTCCTAAATTTGGTTTTTGTACACCAGTTGAAAATACAATATTTTTGGTTATGAAAAATATATTTCACAGTGGTTTAGATGGTACAATGATTCTCTACACAATGACTGCTTGTTTTGTCACATAAACTGAAATTATGCAAACTATAAACATTTTAGCAACCAGGAAATGGCGGCACAATTTCTGCATTTGTGACGACCGCCTCGATTTGGTCTTATGTAGCGAAATTAGAAATTGTGTAAAAGTTGAGACTCAGAGCTCGATAATGATATATCATACACTGTAGTTGAGGAACAAATGGGGAAAGTAATTATGCTTTGAAAGTTGATAAACTTATAACCCCACTTTTGAGAAAATGGCCCTTGAATTTTTTGTGACACTTACTGGAGAGCTCTTCTTTGTCTACAGATATTCAGCATCGTTCACACCCTCTTCATCCTTAGCCCCACCCATCTCTTTAAGGATTCATGTGAGGCCATGTGCTAAACAGTGAGTACGGTAGTGTACAACCAAAAATGTCAAGACTAAAGGCTGGTTTAAACTACTTCCATTGACATGTCTATATACTGTTGTTGTCCCAGTGACATGAACATTCTATTGTAGTCCGACATCAAACTTGTCATTGTCGTTATGAAAACGTATGAACACAAAACGACAGCATGCATGACATCAGAAGCCTGGGGGTCCAAAATAGCTTAAAACCTCTTGGAGCACCGATCCCTTCTCCTTCACTATCATACTCTGCTTCCACCGGGCATTCCACTGATTTCAAAACTCAGTCCTCCAGAAAGTGGAGAGCCTTAGCAACACTTGTGCAGTTCTTTTTTGACATATTTTGAAAAAGCCACATTAGAAAGCATACTAAGCGTCTCATGTTATAGACAGAAGCGTGCTACATGGCAGATCGATCTGAACTCATCTTTCAGCATTACCAGCCCCTCCATTATAAGCCAATCATGGCTAGGGGAAGGTTCCTTACTTCTTCCATGGCTAAACCAACTGGGTTCATAATTTAACAATTGTATTCGTATTTACAGATGGCATACAAGTTTGTTTTTAAGGCACATTAAAGTTAATATGTTCCAGAAAGCATTTTTTATCAAACTAAAAATGCACATTCAAATGTCTGTCCTGTAAAGTAGTGACGCGTGACATATATGCCTACTTTCCTGACAAGAGTCACATATTGCACCTTTAACTGACCTTATGTCTTATGAAACCATACCAAATGTAACATAGCATACTAATTTGAGTATCCCGGATTTACATTGTTCCGGATTTACATTTACTATGTTACGTCTAGTCAATCGGACCAGGCTACCTACACACACTGCAGCAGTGCGCCCTGTCCATTGTGCTGACACTGCAGCAGAGGTACAGATTTTTTGGTGCCAACCTGTCATTCAATCTTTTAACTTTTTGGCTATTTTTATATCGGGACATAAAACTAAAACTCAAACTGATGTGGCTAAGGTTTGAACTGAGGGGGCTATGCCTTCTTTAGCCCCCTCGTGGTAACTGGCTCGCGCCGAATGCAATTGGTTTAGACTTTACTGTGAAATGCTTGCTTATGAGCCCTTCTTAAAAAGAATAAATACAAAAGAATAATACAAATAAAAATAGTAACACAAGAGGAATAAAATAAAATACACAAGAATGGAGCTATATACAGGAAGTACCAGTACCAGATCAATGTGCAGAGGTATTTCAGGTAAATACTGTATGTACATGAAGGCAGGGTAAAGTGACTAGGCATCAGGATATATAATAATAAGAGTAAAATAAAGAACAGAGTAGCTGTAGCAAATTAGTGTAAAGGTGTGTGTAATGTGTATGTGTGTGTTTGTGTTGTGTCGGTATGCGTGTGTGTGCGTTTGTAGTGTATGTTAATGTGTGTAGGTGTGTCAATGTAGTGAGTTTGTATACAGTGTGTATACTGTATATAGTCTAGTGAGTGTGCATATGGTCAGTGTAAGATAGAGTTAGTGCAGATTGTTCAGTACCAATAATTTACTATTTAGCAGCCTGCCTATTTAGCAGTCTTGTGGTTTGGGAGTAGAAGCTGACTCTGAGCCTGTTGGTCTGAGAGCCGATGCTCCGGTACCGTTTGCCAGACCATAGCAGATTGAACAGTCCATGGCTTGGGTGGCTGGAGTCTTTGGCAATTTTTTTGGCCTTCCTCTAACACCGCCTGATATAGAGGTCCTGGATGGCAGAGAACTCGGCTCCAGTGATGTACTGGGCTGTCCACACTACCCTCTGTAGTGAGGTCAAAGGCTGTGCATTTGCCATACCAAGCGGTGAGGCAGCCAGTCAAGATACTCTTGATGGTGCAGCTGTATAACTTTTTGAGGATCCCATGCCAAATCTTGTCAGCCTCCCGAGGGGGATTGTGCAGGTGTGTGTGAACCATGTTAAGTCCTTTGTGAGGTGGACGCCAAGGAAAGCTCTCGACACACTCCACAACAGCCCCGTTGATGTGGATTGTGGCGTTTCCTCCCCTCTTTCTCCTATAGTTTCAAGATCAGCTCCTCGTCTCACTGACATTGAGATAAAGGTTGTTGTCTTGGCACCAGATTACAGATACTTTTTAAAAAACTAGATGAATACTTTTTGGATGACTTTAAATCCCCCCTAAGGTTGATGTCCGCGTCTCTGTGTAAATATAGTTAGCATATTTAAAAAATCCCCATAACAAACAGTTTAAGCTAGAGCTATTTTTTTGCGTTGGCGGTAGCTTCCGAGCAGTTTGGCCTACAAACTATTATGACCCCTCTATGGAAAGATGAGACTCTCACGAACACGATGGTGTTCGATCTCTACGACCCTCACAAGCATCTTGGGACTTGTCTGAAGTCGGTACAGACAATCTGCCAACTTCTGTCAGTAGCATCCGGACAGTTTGGGCTATACACTAATGTGACCACTGTGTGGAAAGGTGAGACTCCACAAATACGTACATGTCGATTGTTTTGCTCTAGGATGCCCACAGACCTCACAAGACTCGTATGAAGGTCCCTGTTACCAGTTGAAAAAATGAATTTAAGTATACTTTATGTATGTAGAGACTGTTCAGTTCCAAAAATAACGGGTTAAATGCATGCAAACAAACTGTTTCCTGATCTTTCTTATATATCTCAGATATAGGACAGATACTTCAGAACAAACTTCCTTTAGAATTTTTTTTTGGGGGGGGGGGGTATCTGTTGTTTGTATGGGCTAATAGCAGTAAGGCCAAAAATATTGTAATATTATTGTTGATACTACAAAGGGTCTTAATATTCTAAATCAAATAGAAAAGGAGCATTGGTATGACATTCTTAAAACAATTCCATATAGATTAGTATAACCCCCCCCCCCTTCACTTTTTAGACTCTTTGCGGAAAAATACATTATGACACCCTTCTGTTTTCTCAATGACATTAAATTCAGATTGGAAAAAAACTTTAAGTTTAAGTTTGTTCCACCTTGAGCGAGTCTGACCAGAATGTCGTATACCACTATTATGAAACAACAAATGCACATTTCTGTTTTCTCGACGACATTAAATTCAGATTGGAAAAAACTGGCAAATTTAAGTTCCACCTGAACGAGTCAGAGACCACTATGACACACCAAATGCAGTCAATGGATTATTTGTATCTTCTTCTTCTAACACCTGTTAAGGGGAAAGTAATCCAAAAGAAAAGGAAAGTAATCAGATTAAGTTACCGAGTTTAGGTAATCCAAAAGTTATGTTACTGATTAACATTTCGGACAGGTAACTAGCAACTGTAACAGATTACATATAGAAAGTAATCTACCAAACCCTGTGTACAGTGCACTTGTCACCAGCTCCAAGTCAAACTCATACATATTGTGTTTGACCTAACCCAACCCTGAACCAGGCCCCCTCCCCCACACGGAGAAAGCTGTGGGCTGGGTGCTGACACTGAGCGGTCGGCAAGGCGCTCTGCTCCCCGGGTCTTCCGATGCATCTCATCAAACAAAGCAGAATGGGCCTCTTGTTTACATCCTACATGCTTGACGTAGTTTAGATGGTTGAGATAACACTACAAGGCAGGCATGCTACTGGAAATGCATTCATACCCATTTGAAACAAAACACTGTTTCTATTCACTTTGAGCCTAGGCACAAAGAAATTCAGCTAACCGTTTAGACAATAAGCGTTATGTAAAACCATGTGTGCCTACAGGACCAGAACATTAGCTAGTTTCATGAGAAAGTATGTCAAGGTTCAATCTCATAAGTATGGGACTATAATGCAAAGATGTCAATTAGCGTTTCCCAAATAGTTTAACTTATGAATTGAATCACTTAGCAGCCTCCAGTTGCTAATTAACAGGACACCTTTATAAGACCTGACACTGTACAGGTGAAATTATGTGTGAAATGCTTGATAATGTATGTGATATCAACATAGAAGTATATTTTCTGGGTGATTTAAATATTGGGGGCGGCAGGGTAGCCTAGTGGTTAGAGTGGTGGACTAGTAACCGAAAGGTTATTAGTTCAAATCCCCAAGCTGATAAGGTACAAATCTGTTCTTCTGCCCCTGAACTGTTCCTAGGCCGTCATTGAAAACAAGAAGTTGTTCTTAACTGACTTGCCTAATTAAATAAAGGTAAAATAAAAATATTGACAGGCTGTCATCAAGCTGCCCACTCAAGAAAAGACGTCAAACTGTAACCAGTACCTGCAACCTGGTTCAGGTTGTCAACCAACCAGGGTATTTACAAACCGCACAGGAATGAAATCATCACCATGTATTGATCACATCTTTACTAATGCTGCAGAAATTTGCTCAAATTAAAATTGTATAACTTTTGCCGGGTCCCAGGAAGAATGGGGATCCACGATATAAATATAAAATACTTAAGAAAACAAATGAGTTGTACAAATATATTCCTGGGCAAACGTTGCACTATTAAACTTCTTCTGAGGATAGAAGGGAAGAGAGACCCACTACAGAGACGAGGCCATTGGTTAACTCATTATTCGAAGTATACTTGGTCATTGTTGGTCACCGATCGTCAGGGAAGGCTTTTACAGCTTTCATAGCCATAATGCGTTTTTAACGCAGACTGAAATGTGTCAACTTAACTTGTGTGTAAAAAGGTTTTTGGAACGCTGTCAACCTTTGGGTCTTTTTTAAAAAGCTACAGTATTCAACGAAGGCTCAAATTGTCATGAACATTTCCACAGGTAATACCAGTTACTTAAAATGTCATTTATTTGTATTTCATTTAACATAGATAAAGTAACAAAATTCTAAAGCATACCATCATTAGTTGTTTTTGACAGTAAAACTATTTACAAAGGTGTGTTCAAGTTTGATGATAGAAACTGTACAGTGTCATCTGTCCACAGGGGGTCAGAGGGACATGATCGGGTGGCGACAGGTGAGTGGTGGGTGTAGGAGTGTTTGTGCGCACATGTACATACAGTGTGTAACCTTTCATGGGAACTGTCGTCATTGGCAACATCAGTGAAGATAACATTAGGCCATAATAACATGTCTTCTCTTCATATATTGTGTTCCATAGTTAGTTTCCCAGTTTAAATTTAAAAACTGTTAATGTGGGACCCCAACTGAGGAAATCATTGACCACGTCATTATCCCCAGGTTGTTGTGCGGAATAAAACTTAACGATCAGAAAATAAACATAACCAAAACATTCTTTGGAATCCATGGAAGTTTGTGCGGGGATCTCATATTCATGCGTCTTGGGTGTTCTTTTCCGAAGATCCTAGGACTTCTTCATCTTGTCCGCATGTGCACTGCCATTGTTGTGGTGACTGGAACTGTTACTGGTGCCATTGCTGGTACTGTTCTCATGGTATTTGCCATTGGCGACCAAGGTGGTCCCGTTGGCCTTGCCATTGAGGCTGGGCTTGGTATCCTGCTTGGGCAACCTCTTGCCCTTTACGTAAGCCTGGTACCAGAAGTTGGAGAAGAGCACAAAGAAGAAGGTGCCATACATCCAGATGAGGTGGATGAACAGGGGGACCTGGTAGTCACAGCTATTCATGAAGTAATACTGGGTGGCGTGAAGGGACACCATCACAAACTGAACCTGTTGGGTAGAGTTGGTGGAATGATGAGGAACAATGCATATATGGGGATGGATGTTCTGAAGTGGCACAGTGCTTGCACGGATGAACAATGGTATTTACTACTTTAGTATTCTGCATATACAACAGTCCCCCCCCCCGCCAAAAAGAAAACAACAACTCGTAAATACAACCTTTTGGAGAAACAACTAAAAACTAAACGGCAATAGCAAACTACTCATAGTACAAATCCACACGGGAAATGACAAAGCCATATACATCCGTTTAAACTAACAAAAACATACCAGCTGGATGGCGGTCATGTACTTCTTCCACCAGAGGAACTTTTGGAATTGTGGTCCAGCCGCAGACAGGCCGTAGTAAGAATACATGATGATGTGGACGATGGAATTCACCATGGCATGGAAAGAGCCCATTCCCCCTGGGGTAAAACACACAGAACACTTCAAAGCAACCCTGCCCACATTACACTGGGTCCACCAACAAAATACCTGTCTACCAAGAGTTTCTTAAAATTCATGAATGAATGGGTGATGAGCAGTTTGTGGTCTGAATTAACAGCTAATACATGACAGTCAAAAATGTTGTTTCGGGATCCCAACTGGAGTAAGCATGTAATCACGGGTAACACAAACACATTTTTTAGAAGGCATGAACTTTTGGACTACTACACTTGAATTGAAAAGGCTCAATTTCCTCCAATCCTTTGTCTACTTCAAATGGAATTGTCTTCCCACCCTTTCACACATCCGGTATTACAATACCAGGCGGCAACATGACGATAAATGTTTTCCTTTTTTTTAAATGTCAAAAGTTGAACTAGTAGTCCAGTTGACTGGTAGAAGGCCAGGCGACAGTATGGACTGACCGGGAGCGAAGCTGACGCCCCACCACCAGGTCCAGGGCATGAAGGAGTGGTGGAAGACATGCAGGAAGGTGATCTGGCCATGTTTCTTCCTCAGAACGAAGAACACCTGACCCAACGAGAGGAATGTCAAACACGGCGATGATTACCTCCATGTGAACAGAGGGAGAGAGACTCCAAATTGAAGGGAAATCATCTGAAGTCTTACCGTGTCCAAGAGCTCAATGAATTTGGAGAACAAGAATAACCAGGCCACTCGAACCATCTAGTGAGGGGAACAAAAGATGAAAAGGGTGAGAATTTGGACAAAACAGCCTTGTCTAAAGATAGTATTGATGCAATGGATCGGTAGGAATATTGTAAGAATGTTGACCTTGTCATGCATACTTTCTTTCAAAGAAGATGCATCTCAAGACCATCACGGGGAACCCATGTGTGAAGCGAAGATTCAACACTTACTCTAAGGCCTTGGGGGCTGTCTGAGTAATCAATTGCGTCACATCTCCATGTGTATGTTGTGGCCCAGCCAGACATCAAGAACTAAGAACACAAGAGGACAAAATCAGTTTAGACATACTGTAGCTACCGGTAGTCAAACTGGATTGGTAGATTGGAAAGAACCCATACTGTTATTGACATAAGCAAGTGTATATTGACTATATGGAAGTATATCGGTCGTCTTTATGCACATCTTAACTCTTATTTACCTCTTTGCCTCCTGCCTATCTAGGCAATAGTAATTTAGCTAGTGTTCTAATTATCCAACACAATCTGGCCAAGGAGGCGAATGACCCATTTAGATAGAGAAGCCACATACCAAACACCCAATATACTGCCAGGGAAAAGACTAGCTCCAAGTGCTGTCGAGATGCCTCTCAAAAGAACCAATCAAGAACCTGATCTTGGAGAGACTTCACAGTGTCTCACCTCATAGACAATAAAGGTTGACATCGCCACCATGGTAAAGTTGTAGGCGATCATGGCCTCCTTGAGCTGGAAGGGCTTGCGGTTGGCCATGAAGCGAGGCCCAGCGACCAGCACGAAGAAGATGTAGGTCAGCAAGATGGCCGTCATGTTCACCGGACTCTGCATGAGTGGGTAGCCCCACAATCGCGGGTCTGAGAAAAGAACATTCTCAGAGTTGTAAAAACACACTACAAAACAGGTCTATGAGCAATATGTCAGTTAGCGCTTTCAAAGTACACAAAGCAGAGGTATAGTCAGGTAATTGACTATGTTGAAAAATACCTCACCTGTTCCCTTCAAGAGGAACTCGTAGACCTCCATGGCTCTAGCACCAATGTCCTGAAGCATTTTGACTAGCTTCCCGCAGTGGTATCACCCAATCACCTGTGGAAAAGCAAATGGATGAGTCATTATGTCATTTTAATAATAGCTACTACACTCAGCAAATACATTATACTGTATATAAAGGTAAGTGTAATATGCTACTGCAATACCCTTACATATTGGCTTGCAGTGCATTCCGGAGGTATTCAGACTCCTTGACCTTTTCCACATTTTGTTATGTTACAGCCTTATTCTAAAATGTATTAAATAAATAAAAATGTCCTCATCAATCTACACACAATACCTCATAATGACAAAGCAAAAACAGGTTTTTAGACATTTCTGCAAATATATATAAAAAAAGAACAAATCTGAAATAACCTATTTACATAAGTATTCAGTCCCTTTGCTATGAGACTCAAAATTGAACTCAGGTGCACCCTGTTTCCATTGATCATCCTTGAGATGTGTTTACAACTTGATTGGAGACCACCTGTGGTCAATTCTATTGATTGGGCATGATTTAGAAAGGCACACACCTGTCTATATAATGTCCCACAGTTGACAGTGCATGTACGAGCAAAAAACTAAGCCATGAGGTCGAAGGAATTGTCTGTAGAACTCCGAGATAGGATTGAGGCACAGATCTGGGGAAGGGTACCAACACATTTCTACAGCATTGAAGATCCCCAAGAACACAGTGGCCTCTATCATTCTTAAATGGAAAAAGTTTGGAACCACCAATACTCTTCCTAGAGCTGACCAAACTGAGCAATCAGGGGAGAAGGGCCTTGGTCAAGGAGGTGACCAAGAACCCAATGGTCAATCTGATAGAGCTCCAGAGTTCCTCTGCGGAGATGGGGGAACGTTCCAGAAGCACAATCATCTCTGCAGCACTCCACCAATCAGGCCTAAAGTACTCTCAGACCATGAGAAACAAGATTCTCTGGTCTGATGAAACCAAGATTGAACTCTTTGGCCTGAATGCCAAGCATCACGTCTGGAGGAAAACTGGCACCATCCCTACGGTGAATCATGGCGGTGGCAGCATCATGCTGTGGGGATGTTTTTCAGCATCTGGAACTGGGAGACCAGTCAGGATCGAGGGAAAGATGAATGGAGCAAAGTACAGAGAAATCCTTGATGAAACCTGCTCCAGAGTGCTCAGGACCTCAGACTGGGGCAAAGGTTCACCTTCCAACAGGACAATGGCCCTAAGCACACAGCCAAGACAACATAGGAGTGGCTTCGGGACAAGTCTCTGAATGTCCTTGAGTGGCCCAGCCAGAGCCCAGACTTAAACGCAATCGAACATCTCTGGAGAGAACTGAAAATTGCTGTGCAGCAACATTCTCCATCCAACCTGACAGAGCTTGAGATCTGCAGAGAAGAATGGGAGAAACTCCCCTAATACAGTACAGGTGTGCCAAGCTTGTAGCGTCACACCTAAGAAGATTCAAGGCTGTAATTGCTGCCAAAGGTGCTTCAACAAAGTACTGAGTAACGGGTCTGAATACTTTTGTAAATGTGATATCAGTTTTTTATTTGAAATACATTTGCAAAACTTTCAAAAAACCTGCTTTTGCTTTGTCATTATGGCTCATTGTTGAGATGGGAAAAAAACAATTTCATTCATTTCAGAATAAGTCTGTAAAAAGTCAAGGGGTCTGAATACTTTCCAAATGCACTGTACATGCTATGCTATTGCAATACCTTAATTTACTGAATTTCCAATGTCATTACAGTGTCATTACCCAAACATCATTTATGGTAATTAAACATATCAGTGCTGCCTGCGTCAAATTAATCATTTTGTATTTCCCCAAAACCATCAATCCTTGTTACTCCCCAAAACATAAAATACAATAGAGCATCATAGCATAGCATTACTATGGCATCACTTTATAGCTGATATTTTAGTTGGTTTCATGACATGAGAAAGGAAATATGTGCGCTGTAGTAGTCGATAGTCCTTGTTTAGTGGCAGAGTGCTCTGCTTCTGAACGAGTATCACTGACCCAAACGGGTTGTCGTCAATGACCCAGCATTCCACACTCTGCCCCTCACATCCCAGCATGCCTTGCCCCTGTCCCTGCCCCTCGGCAGACATGGCCTGACAGTAGAGGGGAGGGGCTACAGGAGACAGACGAGCATCTCGATCCCACAGCACAGAGGCAGCCCTCGCCTCAGTTTGGGACTGCCAAGTACAGGAACCAGGCCAAAACACAGAACAACGGCAAACCACAAACTCTCCCTCTGTGCTCTCTGCTCTCCCCAAATGACCCCGGCCGTGAGAGAGAGAAGGCAAAGGCAACCGTCTTTGATGTTTAAATTTGTTCTAGACCGGTCTCAAGCGATCAAGGTGCAGACATAACCACACTGACTGAAGAAGGGAGATCAAACAGGCTTATTTGAAGACATTTATCTCTGGAAACAACAGGGTGTGATGGTTTTACCTCAGGTTTATGAGGACAATTCAATTGAACGAAGTGACCTGCAACTTTTATCCTCTACCAAACTACAAGTATTTTAATCAAACAAAACAGTAACCATCTGATATTTGGATGACAACAAAATATGTGGATAAAGGGAAAAAAGTACAACTGTAAACATTTGTGTTCATTTATTTTGTTGAAATCAAGGAATGTCTTTTCAAATGTGAAGAGGTTTGTGCGTGTGTGCATGTGCGTGCGTGTGTGTGTGTGTGAATGTTGCTGACTTTGTCTCACAGATTTTGACAAACAGGTCTGAACCAATCTTAGACATTGATGTTTCACAAGTTTGGACAGCACAATATAGATTGAGTATAGTACAGTACAGAACAGTAAAGAAAAGTAGAGTGTATTCAGTACAGTAGAGTAGACTTTAGTTCAGTACTGTAGAGTATGGTTCAGTGCAGTAGAGTAGAGCACAATAGGGTAGGGCAGGGTTTCCAAACTGTCTCACTTGGGGCCCCCCTTCCAGCATTGGGGAATATCCCGTTGTCCACATTCTGTCATGTGGTGCAAAGAAATTTGAGCAGTTTTTACGCTAATTTTCTTGCAATTCTTTACATTTTGTCATGTCAGAGACCTGGCTGGGTGGTGCCAGAATAAAAACCTATCCCTCAACGTAACCAAGACTAAGGAGATGATTGTGGACTACGGGAAAAGGTGGACCGAGCACGCCCCCATTCTTATCGACGGGGCTGTAGTGGCATCAACAACAAACTAGAATGGTCCAAACATACCAAGACAGTCGTGAAGAGGGCACGACAAAGCCTATTCAACCTCAGGAAACTAAAAAGATTTGGCATGGGTCCTGAGATCCTTAAAAGGTTCTACAGCTGCAACATCGAGAGCCTCCTGACTGGTTGCATCACTGCCTGGTTCGGCAACTGCTCGGCCTCTGACCGCAAGGCACTACAGAGGGTAGTGCGTACGGCCCAGTACATCACTGGGGCTAAGCTGCCTGCCATCCAGGACCTCTACACCAGGCGGTGTCAGAGGAAGGCCCTAAAAATGTTCAAAGACCCCAGCCACCCCAGTCATAAACTGTTCTCTCTACTACCACATGGCAAGCGGGACAAAAAGGCTTCTCAGCAGTTTTTACCCCCAAGCCATAAGACTCCTGAACAGGTAATCAAATGGCTACCCGGACTATTTGCATTGTGTTCCCCCACCCCAACCCCTCTTTTTTACGCTGATGCAACTCTCTGGTTATCATATATGCATAGTCACTTTAACTATACATTCATGTACATACTACCTCAATTGGGCCGACCAACCAGTGCTCCCGCAAATTGGTTAACCGGGCTATCTGCATTGTGTCCTACCACCCACCACCCACCAACCCCCCTTTTACGCTACTGCTACTCTCTGTTCATCATATATGCATAGTCACTTTAACCATATCTACAATGTACTTCCTCAATCAGCCTGACTAACCAGTGTCTGTATGTAGCGCCGCTACTTTTATAGCCTTGCTACTGTATATAGCCTCTCTACTGTATGTAGCCTCACTACTTTTATATCCTCACTACTGTATATAGCCTGTCTTTTTACTGTTGTTTTATTTCTTTACCTACCTATTGGTAAAGGTAGGTAAAGGGCGGGGGGGGCGAAATAAAAAAACATTAGCTAACATTGGAAAGTCGATCTGGATATTTCTGACAAGTTATTAATAACTGACAAGAAGAAAACTACCCAATTTAGGAATGGCACCTTGTGCATTCTACTATTACAACTTTAAATACAGTTTAAAGCTGGACTGAATTCCTTTAAAAATATATTAATAATTTTTTGGTGGGGACCCCCGCGCCACCCATGCTGACTGTATTGTATACTAAATTAAACTCTACTGTACAGTACTCTAATGTACTGTACTCTACTATACTGAATTAAACTGTACTTTACTCTAATATACTGTACTCTACTTTGCTCTACTGTACTGTACTCTACTGAATTAAACTGTGCTGTACTGTGCTGTCCAAACTTGTGACACATAGACGACTTTTCATTGTCATTTAGCTTACTGGGTACATTGTTACAATGGGTATGATTGTGACAAGCAACCCTGACATCAATGCTAATTAAGATGCTAGTTACCACATGGCTTGACCTAGGAACTCACAAATAAGCTTGAAATAAAGATCTCCCTTTCCACCTTTCAATAAAAGTAATTGTTTATGGATATTCCCATCATACAACTATTTATGAAAGAAGGTTTGGTCTATCCCCCCCACAGGATAGACCAAACCTAGTTTACCCTATTTCTGTTCTTGACAAGAGCTCTCGAGGCCCATTCCATATAGGGTGAGCAGTCAATGTTATTGGTCAACAGCTGGGATGTGTGGGTGCGGTCCCATCCCACTACACTACGGAGCAATAGGGATCCATTGTTCAGAGCAGCCTACACTGCGCTCTCCCTGCACTTGGAGTACAGTCTCGTCCACCCTAAAACAACACCATTAAAGGTAATGATACACTAGAATGTGCAGCGGGAGAGTTTGAGGCCAAATGAGAGGGATATCAGGGCCAACAAAAGACAACATTGCGGAGAGTATAGAAAAGTGTCTTACCATGCAACAAATATACACAGTACAGAATCGTCATGGAATGAATCAAACAGTGATGTCTGAGCATACAGAGAGCAGTATAGAAAACATTGTCAAAGTGTACACAGTTGAATCAGAGGAACCCTGCACCAATACAACAATAGTCCAAGTGGAAGCTCTCATCCGCTGGTATGCTCACGGAAAGTTCTTTCAACAAACCAAACACTAAGCTGGAGGTCTTTAATACAGCAAGAATGTCAAACAACACTGCTTTTCAAGGGGGAAAACTTAAGGCAAGTGCTTTGTTGAGGGTGGCAAACACACTAAGGTTTTTTTGTTTGTTTGCGTGTACATGTCAACGGTTACCAGTTCATGCACTTCCACACCGTTTGAAACTTTGACCGAGGTGATTCAGATTCATTCAAGTGGTGTAAATGAACACCCGTGACCTACTTCAATTGAAGCTATGACAAACAAAAGTTTGTCAACACTAGGTTAAGGGAACTAGCTTACGTATGCACTATTCTGAAAGGTGTTGACTAGCAAGCCATTCCCTTTAATCTGTTTCACCATCTGTAGTCTATCATGAGGAAAACACAGTGTCTTGTTCTTTTCCTTTTGACAGTGGTGACCCACTGGGCAAAAACTGGTTGAATCAACGTTTGTTTACACGGCGTTTCAACTAAAATCCACGTGATGACATTGAATCAACATGGAAAGACAATTGGATTTCCAAAAAGTCATTGGCGTAAGGGAATTGTCTTTTTTTTTCAACCAACTTTGGACCTCAATCCAAGGACATGGTGACATTTGTTTATTTCAGGTTGAATTCAAGTTAGTTGACAACTCAACCAAATGTAAATCAAAACTAGACGTTGAACTGATCTGATCTGTGTCCAGTGGGAACGAACTTGAATTCAGCAGCCAGCCATTTTCAGACCAACAGAGCTTTCTATAAAAGGTATGGACTGTAATCATCTGAACTGCAAACAAACCTGTATGCAAAGGTAACTGGCATTAGGTTATCTGCACTGTACATCTCTTGAACCGTGGTAAAGGTGAGGAGTACCAGTAACTGTAGCCACAAGGCATAGCAAAGGAATGCCCCGTTTGCGAGATCCAATCTAGTGGCCAATGGCATCTGCACATTTTGTTCACCTGGATCAAGGACACAGATTAAAACGGCATGGCAGGGGATATCAGGTTAAACTCCCATTGTCTTGATTCCGTGTGTGATCATGGCAACATTCCTGAGCAATGTGAGTGGATATCTGACTCGTAGGCCTCAAAATGTTAATGACACATGTCACATTATGGATACACCACCTGGAAAGTCAAGGAAATGCCTGCAACTAAAGTAGAGGTTAGCATTTACGCAAATCACATTTTATTATGAGTTTCAGGCAGAAAAGCGGAGCGTCATGGACGCCTACGGGTGAAATAGGGCAAAGTTCACGGTATGTAGGTCTACAGTACATCGGCAGGCCTCGGAGCTTCCTGGCTGTTGAATGAATGTGCACATGTCGGTGTGATTGTCCTTTCCATTCCGATTCATATCAGAGACTAAACATTTCAGGAAGCTCTTACATGAAAAGCTGCGGAGAACGCGGCTCATCGGCATGAGCAACATATCTGTGGTGCCGGCACACGTCACAGTGCCTTTAACTCATCTGCCGTCTGTCTTGTTCTGAGGAGAAGCACTTTCATATTAAGTAATCACGTGAACATTCTGACAACTGTTGGAAATCTATTGTAATGATCTATTGGTCCTTAAAACCCCAGACAGACTTGTGAGTTGTTAAAAATCTCACTGAACAACTGGGTCTATAACTGAATGGAATTTACTACCAAAGATCTGAGGACGGTGCACAAGAGGAACAGTTCGTATTGAGAGGCTTTCTAATAAGGATGTAACATTCTTCGATACGCATCAAATGTTTCAGGTACAAGTGAATCGATGGTTCGCTCAATTCTTTTGCTCATATTACATTCTTTCTACCTTCCGAAAATACCTCCCGTCTTCTGTGACAACTGATGAATCCTCTCCGTCAGTGTCGAACTGAGTGTAACTGTGTTGACAGTCATTAATCTACAGAGTAATTCTTCATGCCGGAACGACCCCAGGCAATGTCAGTGGCCTAGTCGAATTGCGCACTGGGCACAAACTGATAGAATCAATGTTGTTTCAACGTAATTTGTCAAAGTATTGTGATGTGGAATCGAAGTGGAAAATACAATGTTTAAAAAAAAAGTCATCAATGTAAACTGCTGTTTTAAGGGTGGAACTTCAACCACAGGATAATTTCAACTGGAGATCTATCTACAGCTATTAATCTGGTCTCCCATCCAGGGTTTAAATTTAACCCAGCTTTGAGATTACCAATATGCTATCATGAGAATTATTATTGAGAGAGCTCTTAATAACTAAATAGATTCACTGTTGCTAGTAGAGTCACTCCAAGAGGTGGTAGGTTTAACAGAGAAAATGAAATGTAACCATACTTTGTAAGTATATCATCAATGATACTATTTAGGATTATACAGCTTTTGTTTCAATTCAACCCAGGATTCAACTGGCATAGGGCTTCAAGCTTTGGATGATTTCAAATGGAATCTTCAAGTTAATCATTAATATGTTGGATTCACGTCTCCATCTCATCTACAAGTCAAAGTTTAAAAATACGACTCAAATAAAATCAAACCTTTCACTTAAAGTTTGAGTCCTATTCTTGAACTTTGATTCTTGGTTGACATATCAATTATTCATTTGTAGACAAACTGGAATTAAAGCCAGACTAAGTCAGTGGCACAAAACATACGTCCTTTTCAAATGTTGATATTTTGTTGCGTTGACAACCGAACACAATTTAATATCCCTTTTGCAATACAATAAATAGCCTATTAACTTTAACAAATGATATGGTGGATTCACGTCTCCAACTAAACCAAAAATAAAAGTCCAAGGGTAGGATTAAGTCAGTGGCTCAGATTAAACTATCCAAGCATTAGATTTCCTTTAAATGTTGATATTTGGTTGCATTGTCAACCAAACACAACTACTTTTGTAATACAGTGAATAGCTTAAATGTAAGGGTGGGTATCTTACAAAGTAATGTCACAGAATTAATCAACTTAAAATGAGTAACACATCCATGGCCACATTTTGAGGTTAGCCTACAGTATCTATGAACATCTTCTTATGTAATCATAGAAAGCCGTGCATGTTCAAGATAGCATGCAAAGGTCGCAGGTCGGTGGAGATCTTCACAATTGCTTTAATATTGATCACTTGCACTATGCTGCCATCCAGGTCATTTGTTTCTGCCATTTGATGAAGTACAGTGATATCACATTTAAGGTGTTGTATAAATACAAAATATCTGACATTGTATTCCCATTTAAACGTTGTTTGTTGTGTTTTTAAATGGTTGAAAGAGTGGCGATAACACATTTAGATGAACACTAAACTAATAATCAGACATTGTTTTTACAATGGAATTTGTCTGTGCTTTTAGATGGTTGAAAATATAGCGATAACACATCAGGAATCCAATTTGACTGGGTGAATAAAGGTTGAAATCTCATTGATCAACGTCCCAACCAAATATTACCCAGATTTCCACGTTGAAATGATGTGGTGTTCCCAGCGGACGGCTTCGCGCGCTGACAAATGCGAGGTAGGCGGGCCTGTTCCTGATCTTGCACATCCGCGGGATTCAAATTGATTCAATTGTCAGCGATCTACACAAAAAAACTCTAATGTCAAAGTGGAAGAAAATGCCTAACATTTGTAAAAAAAAAAAAAAAAAATGAAAAAAGAAAGAAAAAAAATACTTGAATATATCTTGATTAGATAAGTATTCAACCACCTGAGTCAATGCATGTCAGAATCACCTTTTGCATCGATTACAGCTGTGAGCCTTTCTGGGTAAATTGGTTGTTGATCATTGCTAGACAGTCAATTTAAAGTCTTGCCATAGATTTATAAGGCCATTTAAAGGAAGATTCCACCCCCAAAAATGATATTTTGGCATTTGTTTAATTTGCTCAGTGTTGACCTAGCCCAAAATGTGTTGCTTGTCAGCAATCACTGGTAGACCAGTGACCCCCAAAAAATCACATATTCCATTTTAAATTAATGCTGTAACACAACTAAATGTGGAAAAATTCAGGGGTTTGAACGCTTTCTGAAGGCACTGAATGAATTTTATTTAGATTGTTCAGATTCACCATCCGCAATAATTTTGGTTTAGCTTTAAACAATCAGTGCATATGGTCCTTTTTATATACACAGGGTAAAGTTTATAATTTCATAACAGCAATCACTTTTGCGAGAAGCACTGCATGGCCAAAGCAAGAGGAGAAGAGAAAATCACTCTTTGATTTTGAGATTTGGGTGAAATCCAAAATTGTGATTATACATTCATTGGCTACGTCATAGCTAATTTATAAATGATAAATATTGATACATTTCTAGCTCAAACCCTTAATCTGCAAAAATTACAAGTTAATTCGTGGGTGATGGTTAAGCTTGGGCGGTATATACCGTTTATACCATATACCGAGGTATTTCGAAGTACAGACGGCAGGATTTGACTATAAATTAAGTATAACTATAAGAAATTGAAGATGTGTCAAATAAATGATATTCAGCTCAGGGCTCCAGCTATGCATTTGGTTTTTGCTAACACACACACACACACAGAGAGAGACACCCAACTCATGAGCTCCATCAGCAGCAGATTTTAATTTAGAATGGAAAATGGATGAGTTTATGCACATCGAATCGTATCGCAGCAGTTGAGCGCGAGATAACTGGGACGCTGATCACATTTGTTTGATTCATTATAAAACCATTTTGTGGGATAACAGATTCAGTTATAATCTGACAGCGTCATCACTTCAATCTGGCCATCTCTACTGAATGCCTCAAGACGTACCAATCACATGAGCTCACGACAAACTCTTGAGCTTTGAAACGCCACTTGACTCCCCACTGACAATGTAACAAGCTCTCCGAATGTTGTAAAGAAGTAAAGACTTCCAAGGAGAATTTCCTCAATGTGTTGTGACTGCTAAATCAGCAATAGTTGTTTTGCTGTGACTGCGAAGTCAGCAATAGTCGTTCCCCCCAGCAGACAGTGGTGGATCCCAAGGTGGCAGGGCTGGCGTTATGGGCGGTCCTTAGAGGGCATGGCCAGCCAAAACATACCTCCTTGCCCATCCAAATAAAATATTTAAATATTGATCCCTTTTTGACCAAGACACGCTCTGACAGAAAGACCCATCATTGTCAGATAAAGCATCCAAGCGAGCGAAACAGCGACCCTCTGTCTCAGTATGTGTAGCCCATGTATATGATGCTGTCTGGGCTAAAATAGTATGGCATGACATTCTCTTTTTTGCCAGATCACTTTAGATACACAGGGCTACATATTGCAAGACAGAAGGGCGCTGTTTCAGTCAATTGGATGCAATTTGGACTAAGGTGTGAAGGCAATCTACTTTTTACTTATTTATTTTACAATCAGATGAAATCATCATGACTGGTTGTGTTCATGCCACATTGAAAGATAGGCTAATACATATGTACAGTTAAATTGCATGTCGTTACTATAAAAGCCACAATAGAACAGCTAAAGCAGTCGTTTGTACTGCTCATGAATTTAATTTATTTTTTTACAACTCTGCCATTTTTTAAAGTCATGCCACCCTCTGTCCTTTGACTTTTCCTAAATACATGTAAGTCTACAATACACACTGTCGTTGTTCTAATTGTAATATGACAAACAGAACTGTTGTTGTAGACATTTTTTATATGGTTTTCCTCGTTGCCCCTCCTTCTCTCGACAGTAGGGCCTGCTCCCCCTCTTCTCCCAATAGTTGAAGAGGCCGTGCTCAGTTGAAAATCACCCCGATAATTGCCTCGAAAGTGAACCCGAAACTATACCAAAACTAATTTCACACATATAATAAGAGATTAAATAAATGAAGTTGCCTCAAATATGATGTGGAAGAACGGATGAGTTGATGAACGAGGGGAAGCGAGCGATGCATAATTATGTGATCACCAATGTTGAATGAAGAACAGGCATTCTAATGTATTGATCTATTCTAATTATAATCTCAAAAATGTTCTGTCCTCTATCGTTCTGCTCCGGCCTCCTTGGAGTACACAACAGAGCGTATGTAATTTACAACGGCAAGAAGACCAAGATTAATGGATGCACTAGTTAGCATTGCTACAACATCTGAAGGAAAACAACTCCGACGGTGTTGAAGAAAAATAAATCATTACGACATCTCCGATAAGAATTCTTCTGATTCTGAACCTCAACCTGAACCTACACCTCTGAGGGCTAAACGCAAAAAAGCCAGAATTATGCGCACTGAGCAGGTGCCCACGCCACCACCAAATGAAACGGTGCGACTGGAGAGGGGACGGAACCGTTTGGCATAGAACACGCCGGTGAGAACGGGCTACTATCAGCACATAATGTCGTCACTGCGGGAGGAGGCCCTACATATCAAGCAATAAATAATATCATCAATGCACTCAACAGCTTTTGTTGTTTAGGCTATGTGAAATGGACATGCTGTCTTATCTACACTTATATTCATAATGACATTATTGCTTTTGTGATGATTTTCACTATTATCAAGCACACTTGGCGCTTGTAATGATGTTTAGGCTACTGATGTTTTCATCTTGCTGACCGTGCATCTTGGTGGTTGGGGTATTCATTTTTTTATTTAGTTTAAAAATAATCTTATACCGGGTTCCAACACCAATGCTTTCTGTTTCATAGCTGTAACAAATGCACTCCACGAATACAATTTATTGAACACTTATTTTTTTAAATGTACATACATCCACATAAGAGGCGGAGTGAAAACAACATACCCCCCTATGGAAATCAAATGACCATCCAACAGATTTGGTCACTTTAACCAGAGGGTCACAAAGTCCATGTGCTACACTACCTCAATTCCATGAGGGAAACACCACATAGGCCGAGCTAACCAGCTAACCTTACTGTAAACAAATAGACAAATGTAGCCAATTGATTTACCCCTTGTTGGTATTTAGAGACTGCCTGCTCCAGAATGGATGGAGGAGATACTTCCACGAAGCTATCAACCTCGACCTGTCATGTGATGATAAGCCGTCTCGAAACCTTGGCCAGACGCTATTCTCAGTGACTTCACGATTGACATTGAAAACCCAGAGGAGAGGCAGAGGAGAGGGGAAAAAAACAACATCCACAGGGAGAGGGAGTCAAGGAGGAGCCCATTAGAACAAACACACAGTGCAGCATCTGTTTACCAGGAGTGTCTGCAAGGCTGCTACACCTACTGTACACACACACCGGGTTTTCTACCTCTGCGCACACACACACACACACACACATACACACACACACACACACGCACGCACGCGCACACACACACACACACACACACACACACACACACACACACACACACGCACACACGCACACAAACACACACACACATAACGTCCAAACAATGTCTGTGTGTTTACCCCAGCCTGTTAAGACACAGAACAGAGCTATTCCCTGAGGTGATGCAAAGCCTAAAACCAACTTAGGGACACAAACGCGACCGGTAAAAACCATTGGCTCAACAAGTGGGCTAAAATTTGAGAAAGGGGTTAGGGTTAGTTTCCTGGGTACTCCATCTTGTGCTAAGTGGGTGGACTTACCTCGTCGTTGCTGTGGTAAACTTCCTGTTCTCCTCAGTGTGGGCTAATGGATGCCAGTGTGGACGCCAAGTTCCGTTCACCGCAGAGGACAGCTTGCTAGCTCTCCCTGTCCTGATGGAGAGAAGGGCCAGGACAGCAGTCGAGGGAGAGATATGGAGAGGGAGGGAGGGACAAAGAGAAAGAGAGGAGGGAGAGGGAGTGAGTTAGAGAGAGAGAGAGAGAGCAAACTGACAAAGTGTGACTGGTACTGCTGCCCTCCAAGTCCCCACCCTCCCTGACTCATAAACACAGTGGATGAATAACTAGTTCAGAAAAAGAGAGCAAGGCATAAAGAGAGGGAGCGCAAGGGAGGGAGAGAGGGAGGGAGCCGTGTATATGTGTCAGTGAGAGTGCACGCCAGACAAGTGAAAAAGTAAAAGCAAGAGGGAGCTGGCCTTCTATTTCACCCAGCGGTGTGAAAAATAGTAAAAAAAAGGTGCCCTGGTCTTGCTGGAGTTGCCCCATCCCCCTCCTCTCTCCCCCCATTCCTCTCGCAGAGGTAAACACAGCAGAATATGGTATCCTCCTGCGGCTGGTTTCTCTCCCAGGGGGCGGGCTGATAATATAATTCTCAGGCACAGCAGCAGAGAAATCACTGGCGACTCTGTTATCATGAAGGGGGCCATTGTTGCGCCGCTAGCGTCTCTGTCCCCCAGCCAACACAAAGAAAGCGAAGCTAACATCCATTTCACCCTCCATCTGGACTGGAAGTCGAAGTCTTTCCTCAAATAAACATGCATAACCCCACAATGACACCTACAAAACAGTCATGAGATTTCTAAACGTAATTGGAAAAAATGCATTTCTCATCAAACAACATGGAGCCATTCCCCTAGTCTAGAGACTGTGACATTCAGAACACATAAGAGAAAGAGACCAGTTGGCGGATGCAATAAAACATGTCATTTTCCTGTTTACTCAAGGCTGGTGGTCGAATCTTATAACACAGACACAGCCATTATGGTTCCTACTACACGACGACAGTGACTCACTGACTAATACCACAGTACGTTGTAAGTGCTGCTTGCTCTCACTCGTGTGAAAGCACTTAGTCTGATCTCCCCGCCACGCCCCAGATTTAAAAGGAGGAACAGATGTTTAGGTGATCTTTAACGCTGCATAGTTGTGACATAGCTATGAGGCTAGAAGAAACATGTGCGACACAGACACACACACACACACGTCTTGGTATACCAGTCCTGGGCAACACAGAACAGTTAAGTCGGAGTCAGACACCATTTAGTTTTAAATTGACAGCGTAGCCCTTTCCTGCCTTCATTCACCCCACTCAAATCGAATTCCTGAAGTGTCATCTCTGTGTTTTCAGCCATCTAAAAGCAGAGTCAAATTCCATTGTAAGTACATATGTTCATATGTTTCATCATTTCATAATTAAATAAAGATTATTGAAAAAATATATCTATTTCAGATTTTGGTCATGTACATAAAGTGTAATATTAGGAGGCAAACTAAAAATGGAATACCTTTCAACTCTATATCTGACATGGTACAGCCACAAATAACAATGTGCATCAGGTCTATACTTTTGTTTCAAAGTAGATTTGTTTCAGACTACCAAGAATGTGTGACCTTGATTTAACCCAAAGGTATAAATAAAAGGTTATTAAGTAGCCTACTAATTTCCCCCTACTTTCAGCAAGCTCTTAGATTATGTGTGATGTAAAACAGTTGGCAAACAAGCCATCACTAATTAAGAATGAATCTACTGTAACGAGGTACTTAGCCATGACTAAGACCTTCAAGTGTGCATCACAAATGGCACTCCATACATATTCACATCAACTATTAATAATTGTGCAGATGTACTTTAATGGCCTCTTAGTTTCTCTGTCAGCCAAGGCCATGTTACCCTGTCCCACAGGATAGAGTAGAGATGAGGGAGACAGAGGGTTAGAGGCAGCTCTCTCCCTCCCTCCCAGTCCCACCCCTGCTCTTACCCAGAGGAAATAAGGTTAAGTGCCTTGCTCAGAGGGAACATCAGCAGATTTTTTTCACCTAGTCGCTCAGGGACCTGCTCTTAACTGCCAGTCTACCTGCTGCCCTCAGATTTTTTTTACCACAATGCTATATGACTGCCAGCATAAACTGCAACACTAACCCATCTCTTCATGTATCCTAGTGTTGGGCCAGAAACCGAAAGGTCACTAGTTTCAATCTCTGAGCCGACAAGGTGAGAAATCTGTTAATGTACCATTGAGCAAGGCACTTAACCCTAATTGCTACAGGGTCACTGTTGATAATGGCAGACCCTGGCCATGACCCCACTCTCTGAGGGTCTCAGAGAGAGTAGCATATGCAAAAATAAACATATATGTGTGAAATAGGACCAATATTATGAATCTGTGCCCTGCTGACCTGGTGTGTGAGAGTGTGTGTTCTAATACGATTACAAGTAAGCATTTGTCTCCGAGACTTCTCTCTGTACCCTAGACTGTGCTGTACCAGGGCCTTCGCTATTCTCACATTCCACTGAATGGAATGAGGGCCCAGAAGTGTTTTGGGGTGAATTTCCCCTTTAACAATGGTTTTCCAATCATATAAGAAATAAATCACAATGAACATTACACACATTTGCACACATTTGCACCCCCCCCTCCTTGTTGCTCCCTCACTGAGTACTCAGGTTTCTGGAACTTTCCACAGAAAGTGCATATGCATATGAAACCTGGCTGTAAGACATTTTACTACCCTCTAAAGGTGTGGGTGGGGAGGGTGGATAGTTTGAGTCAGAGGTGTCCACCCTTCAGAGGGATGCGAGGTGAAAGTGCTCCACCCTGTGCTGAAACACAAAAATCAATGAAACTTTTCTGAAATGAAGGTCATGCTACTGAAATTCTAACATCATCATTCCAGAACATTGGTAAATTATCAGTCTTGAAATAGCTAAGATATACCAGATATGTACCCAATTGTGTAGGTTGTGTTTTATGTACCATGCCATGGCGGTCTTCTGCATGCCCGGCCACACAAGTTTTGAGACATCTATCTGCACTTCCCTTCTGATCAGTAGCAAGGGATCTCAGCACTTCTAATTGGATTGATGTTCTAATTATGTTCTATTTGTGATATGTTTACTGTATTTGTCTATGACCTCTACTATGAGAGAGCTCCAACAAAAATTCCCATGAATGTTACTTAAAAAACAAAACGTTTACATTTTTATTTTATTTTTAATGCCGGCAAATGGCAAATAAACTACTTGAACTTGAAAAAAGGAGTTACTTGATCTTTCCTCGCATCCTCGCATCCTCTCTCCTCAAGGTACCTCATCTTGGACTTTCTTCTCGAATGCATTTTGAGAATGGGGAGAGAGAGAATGCAAGATAAGTTGCTTTCAAAATGTCAGCCCAGTTGATAGACATTGTTCAGTCTGTTTTTAGTTAGCAGTGAGATCCTAAGCTAAAATTGAGCTCTGGCTCAATCTGATTTGTCCAAATTAAATTCATTCGTTCACTCATTCAACGCTCATGGTGAACCTGGGATGATGTATATGCTTGGGGAAACATACTCATGTTCGATCCAGGTGCAGTTCTCTCAATCGTCTGAGGTGATTAAAAGGGAAGGTTTGTCTGCAAAAGTCTTATGAAAGAAATGATTGTTTAGTACCTTCTAACTACTCACTGTGCTTAGACAAATTAAGCGATTGCATTTCTGCCATCATGTGGTTCACAAGGCTCCTCTTCAGGACACAAGCAAATGTCTGCTTAATCTAATGGGAAAGTAGAGCACATAGCCAACTCTTAAGAGTAACAAGTTAAGCCATTGTCCTCTCTGTATTCCTGGATGACTTGGGGGGAAATGACCCAGGAGAAAGCCAGCCCATTGCTTAGTGGCCAGTCAAACAATGAGCAAGGGGCATAAAATGTTGACCCAAAGCATTTTATTCAGTCCAGTCTGGGTCCTCCTTCCCTTGAGAAGCTGTAGAGGACCAGTTCTCTGTACAAACTGTAGATTAACCCCAGTCCTGAACTAAAAAGCATGCTCAATGGACAATCTCAGTTGAAATAGATTTTTATTTCAGGCTTAATCTGTGACCGGGAAACTGTCTGAAAATGTTCTGACACATCTGACACAATCGCTTTGCGCAATTAGCCTGGAGACAAGGCTATCCTTTAGGCAGCAGCCACTGACACTTGACACTGATTGGGGAATAGAAACATTCAAACTAACTGTGTAAACCAGGGCTGGAAAACATATTGTCACACCCTGATCTGTTTTGCTTGTCTTTGTGCTTCTCTCCACCCCCCACCAGGTGTCTCCCATCTCCCCTCATTATCCCCTGTGTATTTATATCTGTGTTCTCTGCTTGTCTGTTGCCAGTTCGTTTTGTTCGTCAAGCCTACCAGCATCTTTCCCCTTTGAGCCTGTCTTTTCTATAGTTCCTGTTTTCCAGTTTTTGACCATTCTGCCTGCCATCCTGTACCTTGCCCCACCACACTGGATTATTGACCTCTGCCTGCCCTGACCATAAGACTGCCTGCCATTCTGTATATTTTGGACTCTGATCTGGATTAATAACCTCTGCTTGACCTGTCATTTTACCTGCCCCCTGTTCTAGTAATAAACGTTTGTTACTTCAACACTGTCTGCATCTTGGTCTTCCCTAAAATGTGATAGTATGAACTGGCCATGACCGACCCAACAGACTCAGACCAGCTCCACAATGCTGTCTCCCTGCAAGGAGCCATTAACCTCTTACACTTATGGTGGCGCTATTTCATTTTTGGAAGAAAAACGTTCCCGTTTTAAACAAGATATTTTGTCACAAAAAGATGCTCGACTATGCATATAATTGCTACTGTTCGAAAGAAAACACTCTGACGTGTCCAGAAATACAAATATCTTCTCTGTGCGTGCCCTTTAACGTGAGCTTCAGACAAAACCAAGATGACTTGGCATCCAGGAAATGACAAGGATTTTTGAGGCTCTGTCTTTCATGATCTCCTTATATGGCTGTGAACGCAAGAGGAATGAGTCTGCCCTTTCTGTCGTTTCCCCAAGGTGTCTGCAGCATTGTGACGTATTTGTAGGCAGATCGTTGGAAGATTGACCATAAGAGACCACATTTACCACGTGTCCGCCCGGTGTCCTGCGCCGAAATTGGTGCGCAAAAGTCACCTGCCAGTATTTTTCCATGGGGCACAGAGAGAGAAGCAAGCTTCCACGAACTGCATGTCAATGAAGAGATATGTGAAAAAACACCTTGAGGATTGATTCCAAACAACGTTTGCCATGTTTCGGTCGATATTATGTAGTTAATCCGGAAAAAGTTTCACGTTGTAGGTGACTGCATTTTCGGTTTGTTTCGGTAGCCAGGCGCAATGTAGAAAACGGAACGATTTCTCCTACACACAGACGCTTTCAGGAAACACTGCGCATTTGGTATGTGGCTGGGAGTCTCCTCATTGAAAACATCAGAAGCTCTTCAAAGGTAAATGATTTTATTTATTTGGTTATCTGGCTTTTGTGAAAATGTTGCGTGCTACATGCTACACAAAATGCTATGCTAGCTTTGCATACTCTTACACAAATTAGTCAATTTCTATGGTTCAAAAGCATATTTTGAAAATCTGAGATGACAGTGTTGTTAAGAAAAGGCTAAGCTTGAGAGCAAACGCATTATTTTAATTTTATTTGCGATTTTCAGAAATCGTTAACGTTGCGTTATGCTAATGAGCCTGAGGCTTAGTCACAATCCCGGATCCGGGATGGGGAGTTTCAAGAGGTTAACCTCTTACACTTATGGTGGCGCTATTTCATTTTTGGAAGAAAAACGTTCCCGTTTTAAACAAGATATTTTGTCACAAAAAGATGCTCGACTATGCATATAATTGCTACTGTTCGAAAGAAAACACTCTGACGTGTCCAGAAATACAAATATCTTCTCTGTGCGTGCCCTTTAACGTGAGCTTCAGGCAAAACCAAGATGACTTGGCATCCAGGAAATGACAAGGATTTTTGAGGCTCTGTCTTTCATGATCTCCTTATATGGCTGTGAACGCAAGAGGAATGAGTCTGCCCTTTCTGTCGCTTTCCCCAAGGTGTCTGCAGCATTGTGACGTATTTGTAGGCAGATCGTTGGAAGATTGACCATAAGAGACCACATTTACCACGTGTCCGCCCGGTGTCCTGCGCCGAAATTGGTGCGCAAAAGTCACCTGCCAGTATTTTTCCATGGGGCACAGAGAGAGAAGCAAGCTTCCACGAACTGCATGTCAATGAAGAGATATGTGAAAAAACACCTTGAGGATTGATTCCAAACAACGTTTGCCATGTTTCGGTCGATATTATGTAGTTAATCCGGAAAAAGTTTCACGTTGTAGGTGACTGCATTTTCGGTTCGTTTCGGTAGCCAGGCGCAATGTAGAAAATGGAACGATTTCTCCTACACACAGACGCTTTCAGGAAACACTGCGCATTTGGTATGTGGCTGGGAGTCTCCTCATTGAAAACATCAGAAGCTCTTCAAAGGTAAATGATTTTATTTATTTGGTTATCTGGCTTTTGTGAAAATGTTGCGTGCTACATGCTACACAAAATGCTATGCTAGCTTTGCATACTCTTACACAAATTAGTCAATTTCTATGGTTCAAAAGCATATTTTGAAAATCTGAGATGACAGTGTTGTTAAGAAAAGGCTAAGCTTGAGAGCAAACGCATTATTTTAATTTTATTTGCGATTTTCAGAAATCGTTAACGTTGCGTTATGCTAATGAGCCTGAGGCTTAGTCACAATCCCGGATCCGGGATGGGGAGTTTCAAGAGGTTAATGGACGACACGAGGAGTTACTGCAATGTCTTATGGAGGGACTCCATACCCTGGCAGAACGTCATAACCAGGCATTCAAGACTTTGCTGGAGCAATTCCACGGATTCATCACTAGGCAGCGCGTCACATCTGTAATCTCCCAGCCTACCCCAGTGTCCCGAGAACCCTGCTTACCTCCTCTGAAGCGCTACGCTGGAGATTCTTGAACCTGCCGGGCTTTTCTCTCCCAGTGCTCCCTCGTTTTCGAGCTGCAGCCTTCTTCGTTCCCCTCGGACAGCTCGAGGATAGCGTACATCATAATGCTGATTTCCGTGAGGGCACTCGCCTGGGATACAGCGGTGTGCGAGCAACAGTCCACCATCTAACTCAGTCTAGTGGAGTTCGTAGCGGAAGTTCGGAAGGTGTTTAATTCTACGTTGTCCGGGAGATAAGCTGCTCGTAAGCTGCTCCAGCTATGTCAAGACTCCCATAGTGGCAGACTACACTGTGAATTTTCATATGTTGGTGGCTGAGAGTGCCTGGAACCCGGAAGCATTGTTCGACATGTTCCTTCACGGATTATCGGAGGTGGTCAAAGATGAGCTTGCAGCCCGGGTGCTGCCCATGGATCTTGACTCCCTCATAGCCTTAACCATCCGGGTTGATGGGCAACATCTAGAACGTGGGAGAGAGAGGGAATCTATGCCCTGTCGCCCTCGATTCCTGCCTCCGAAGAATCCTGGAGATCCCCGAAGTCCACATGTCCGAGTGACCCCGATATCACCCAAGTTCTCTCGGGAATCACCGTGGGCTGTCAACTCACCCCCTTCGGAGTCCAGGCACCTGGGCAGGTCTAGATTGACTCCAGCTGAACGCTTATGCCGACTCCACACTCAGAGCTGTCTATATTGTGGAGCCAAGGGACATATCGTAGCTACCTGTCCATAAAAAAACTAGGCTCATCAAGAAGGGGCTCTGGTGGGCCTTATGGAGAACATTTCCTCTCCCCTTACTCACACCCCTTTCCATGCCATCCTGCTGTGGGGGAACCAGTCGAAATCTCTCCGGGTACTCATCGACACTGGGGCCGATGAGAATTTTTGGGATGCTACCCTGGTGTCCGAGCTGGGCATCCCCACTCAGCCCCTCTCCATTCCCATGGACGTTAGAGTGCTGGATGGGTGCTCTATAGGCCGAGTCACTCACAATACCACTCCCATCAACCTACGAATGTCAGGGAACCACAGCGAGGCAATCCAATTTATGCTGATTAAGTCTCCTCAGGTTCCCGTGGTATTGGGATTCTCTTGGCCCCAGCAACACAATCCCATCATTTTTATTTGTTGAATTTTTATTTATTTAACCTTTATTTTATTTAACTAGGCAAGTCAGTCGAGAACAAATTCTTATTTACAATGAAGGCTTACCCCGGCCAAACACTAACGATGCTGGGCCAGTTTTGCGCAGCCCTATGGGACTCACAATCACGGCCAGATGTGATATAACCTGGATTCGAACCAGGTACTATAGTGACGCCTCTTGAACTGAGATGCAGTGACTTAGACCACTCAGACTGGAATGCTGGTGCCTTTAATGGGCTGGAGCCCGTTCTGCCATGCCCACTGTCTGAAGTCAGCGCAGCCTGCCCCGGGATTTCTTCCTGTGGACTCGGAAGTTGCCCCGGACCTCTCCGGCAGCTGTCACCGTACCTGGAAGAGAGCCCAGTCGGCCCTTACGACCACCTCCATGTATCGACTACAAGCGGACCACCACCGGACCCCGTTTCCCCAGTATGTCTCAGCCCTTTGTCTCCTGTTTCCAGGCCCACCCCATTCCCCGTCTCATCGACGGCCAACCGGCGTAGCCGGTGAGACGTCTTGCTGAAGGTTTGACTTCTGGGCAGGGGATTCTAGTACCTGGTTGACTGAGAGGAGGATAGCTTGGAGGAGAAGTGCTGGGTCCCAGCTAGTGACATCCTTGTCCCAGGCCTCATCGCTGGTTTCCAAAACCCGCACCCCGGTCAACCAGGTATTCGCTCAGATAGGATGCCAGGTGGCGCCCTTAGAGGGGTGTGTGTGTGTGGGGGGGGGGGGGTTCTGTCACACCCTGATCCGTTTCACCTGTCTTTGTGCTTGTCCCCTCATCTGGTGTCTCCCATCTCCCCTCATTATCCCCTGTGTATTTATACCTGTGTTCTCTCTTTGTCTATTGTCAGTTTGTTTTGTTTGTCAAGCCTACCAGCGGTTTTCCCCTTGCTCCTGTCTTTTCTTGTTCTTGTTTTCCCAGTTTTGACCATTCTGCCTGCCCTGACCCTGAGACTGCCTGCCGTTCTGTGCCTTTTGGACTCTGATCTGGATTACTGACCTCTGCCTGCCCTTGCCCTGTCATTTTGCCTGCCTCCAGTTCTAGTAATAAACTTTTGTTACTTCGACACTGTCTGCATCTGGGTCTTCCCTGAAACATGATACATTCGGCCTGAGAGTACACTCATTCCGGCCTGCGAGCCCACTGAATCTGGCCCAGTTAAGGTTTGAGTAAACTTTTTTTTTTTTTAAATGTAATGTCTCTGCCCAAAATTTTGGGACAAATGTTCCACTGTCAAATAAATCCATATTTTTGTTGTTGTAAACAGCATCCCTCAAACATTGATTTATGGCACAGTGGAAAAATGCATTGTTGTCAATTGCAAGTGATGGCTCGGCACAATGTGACAACCAATTTTCTCTGTAACGAAACTGTGGTTTGGGGGATCAACTACTAGCACAGAGTAGGCCAGATTCAGTGGGGATTTTAGCATGTAGATCTTGGTGGGGCAAATAATTGCATATTTGTTTATGCATGCCAGCAAAGCCACTGCACTACACAATATGGTGACAAACGGTGCCCCAAATTGTTAGGGCCTACACAAAGCTGTCCCAACACCTTACCACTGCTACACCTGTCCGTCAGCGGAGCCTTTTCTGGCAGTGATCAGTTCATTCAGCCTCATTAACTGTATTTAAAAAAACATAACTGATATGGCTGACTTGCTTAAACAAATGTGATTTATACTGAGAATTGAGACATACAAACTATGGCACAAGGAGACGACGAGCGGATAAGAGGCAATCCGTAATTTTGATTAAGACCTTAATGAGTGAGCTAGGACAAATGTAATAGTTCCGCACTTTTGAAATGTACAGCGACAGAATTAGGAACATGGGCTGTTCTTACAGTATTCTCCTTGTACACCAAGTCAGAATCGTAGGATAAATAAAGGGGGAATTTAAGCAGACAATGAAAGCTCTTGCAATTTATGGTGCTTTCGGAAAAAAACAAGGTAGAATCATGATGATGTCAGTGATCTTTAGGTCGGAGCTCTAGAAAGTGGCTTGAGTTCCTGACTTGCAATACAGAGTTGGATGACCTTTCAAAATGTATTTTCCCAGTCGGAATTAGTTTTTTCCGAGTTCCCAGTTGTCTTGAACTGAAGTCAGATTTCCCAGTCCTTATTTTCCAGTTGTTTGAGCTCGGCAGAAGTCATGCTGAATTGACAGCATGGCCAATGTTGAATGTTTATCCTTTTAAGCTTCAAAAAGAGACCCTTAAACACAGACTTGGACCACACATCCACTCCACTGAATAGCAGGCTAGTGATTGCTTTGTAACTCTTGCAGTTAGCCACTGTTTCTTTCCAAACCACTCATTTGCGATTTGAGATTTCCAACTTGTGTAATGCTTACGTCCAATGTCCGATGAGCACCGATACATTTTAACTATAATTTCTCTTCATTATTTCACTTCATATGACAAGGATTAAAAAGGATTTGCCAGTAGATTGTTGCCTTGATTCATGATGATGTCTGCTAGCTTGCTAGCTAAGATTTTGAAAGTATGATGTTGACCAATCAAAGCTACTGTAGATATAACTTGATTTGACGTCATTTTCTCTGTGGCCAATGACCTTTAGCCTTCTTGGATGGGCACTTCGATTGTAACTCTATGGCAGCACCCAAGGGGAAATTTTGAGCTCTACCCTTAGATTAGTAGGTGACATTGTGTCCCCAAGAGTGACAGAACACTGAGCCAATCACGGCACAAATAGAGTACGTTACCAACACCTATGCTCCATATTTTCTTCTGGCTCCCCACCACCAAAGAAGCACTGAGCTCAGCTGAAACACCTACATTTTGGAGCTGCTTTACTCAAGAAAGCCAAAAAGAGACCAAAGTTTGTGCGCAGCTTTAATAACTCAATTTTTTTATTTTTTTTATTTTTTTACATTGTTTGCAAACTGATAGGTTTGCACGTGGTAATGCCAAAATAACATGCAAAACGGGCAACCCCCATCCCCCTAAAAAATGGTTGCCACTGGCCAGATGTAAAAATGACACAATGGCATTGTGATTGCACAATTGATGGGCCACACACTTCCTGTTCATGTAGTAACGGTAGTAGCACACGCATGATCTTGATTACAAATATGACTGTAGTTTGTAGGAATTAGGAATAGCATATTCACATAGCATGTACATAAAAAAACGTGTTACTCCAAACTTTTACAAGTTTATCAAGTCAAGTGGTTTTGAAATCCCCTACCATGACTAATCATATGTATGCATGCAAGTATAATAGGCAACTGTTGTGACATTGTGACAGCCTAGACAACAGTATAATTTAGATCCCCTGCAGCCACATACCTATAGGTTACCTGTTTTACAATAATACAACTACAATAGTTATACTATACTACAATAGTTGTACTTTTGATTCAAAATTCAAGTGGAATACAGCAAGTATGTAATGATCTGTCAAATGAAAGTATTACCCACCTGCAACAAAGTGGTGGAGCGTGTGACAAGCTTGAAGAGGGAACCGTTAAGAGTGTCGTGTTTCAAGTGAAATGCTTGTCCCTCCCTCCTCCCTGTTTTTAATCCCTTTGATGGAGCAGGAAAGGGTGGAGTCGTTTCTCACCAGAACTAGACCGGTGAGAGCATTTTATTTATTTATTTAACTAGGCAAGTCAGTCAGTTAAGAACGAATTCGTATTTACAATGACGGCCTACCCCGGCCAAAACCATAACCCGGGTGACGCTGGGCCAATTGTGTGTCACCATATGGGACTCCCAATCACAGCTGTACTGTACACACACGGGCTTATTTTATGAGTAGTTTACGATACATTCTTGGTTAAACTTATTTGATTTAGTTCTGTTATAATCTGTTTTATTATCTCTAATTAGTTTATACTGTCCTATTCAGCGGTGGTGTCATTTAACAGATTACTTTGCTGTAATTTGTGTGGTAAATTTCTAATCTTTCTCTTTTTTTTCACTTAGTGTGAAAGGAGAAAAAATAAAGAAGAAACCCGAAACACTGCTCTTGATAGCGTTAATACTATTCAATAAGCTTTACGTATCGGCCTCACGGCCTTTGTCAGAGCTTTTACTTAGTGTGAAAGGGAAAGGCTTGTCATAGCATGGCAAGGCTTGACAATGCACAGCATTGTTGTAAATCTAACATTCATTTCATAATTGATTATTGGCAATGATTTATTGACCGAAGCTTCTGTGTAAACTCTGAATTTCATGAGAAACTTTTCTCGTTTCTGAGCCCTCAAGACCAAGAGATATGGAGACGCTGACACCCAGTGGATGTTGTGGGTCACTGCATGGAGACTTTTACCCGTAATTACATGAAAACCTCTTCACTGCAGCTGTGAGATACAGAATTCATGATTTTGAAATATGCACTTTGATGATCAATATTCAACATTTATTTGATTGCGTGGAGGTCTATTTTTGCTTAATAGGTTGCAAACCTGTTATAATCGTTGTGTAAAACACAGTACATAACATGTTACAGCCAATTACAATTGGACTGTTTATTCACAGCTACATACCAAGCGGGTTAGTGTCTTCCCTACATGACATGCACATCAGAGAGAAAGGCCTGCTCTCTCTCTCTGCCGGTCCCTCGCTTTCTCTCATGCTGCAGGCCTGGAGCCCACTGCTTTATCACGGCACTGCAGGAGGGTCCACTGAATGCAGCCAGTGTCTGACCAGGTAACTTTAAACTACAGAGAACTCTTCCTCCGGATGGCGTCCATAGCATCATTAGACCATTAGGGAACAAACAAGCCTTACCCTTTTACTGTGGAAGGGAGCTGGTGAACAAGAACATTTCTGCGAAACATGCTGAATTTGATTACTCACGGCTGTTGTCTCTTTAATTCGTTTCCTTTGTAGATTTGTAACACTTGCTTGTGTACGTGTGGCACCACGCGATGCATTTCTGCGGGCCAAAATTGATGGATTTGGTTATGATTTGGCAATGACAGTGAAATGATATGTTTTTGAGAAATGACAAAGGAGGGAGCGAGAGACTAGACTGCATGCCAAGAGGCCCGCAGCACTTATGCACAGTGTGTGTCCGCTCCCCCTGCTCTGGCTCTGTGGGATAATAAGAGGGTTTGTTTTCCCAGAGCTCCCACATGAGGGCTGGGCCTCGTTGGCTAAGGGGGACGGGCTGCCTTCCTACAGGATAAGTAGGCAGAGAGAGAGAATGAGGAGTGGCAGAGAGGGAACCTCCTTTGTCGATTTATAGGTCTTCCATGCACACATAATACACACACACACACACACACACATAGATAGACACACAGAGACAGCAGGGGCCTCTCAGACAAAGTCAGGATGTGACATCACTCACAGGAAGAGAAGCCAAACAACTTTTTGACTCGTACTTTTTTGTCTGCGCTGCTGTGTCGCTGGCTTCTCAGTGAAGGAGCCTCGAGGTCTGTTGGTAGCTGGGAAGGAGGGAGTATCTGTAGGAACCGGAGAGGGACACATCTGCCTGGATCGTTGTCCACATTCCCAAGTCTTCCACATTGGGAGCCCAGCCAGGTATTGTGGGGGAAACTTCTCCCCTTTTTTTATGTCTCTGTTGATCTCCTTGTATCTCTTCTCACTCTTTCACTTTGATGCATATAACTGGATCCAACTGTGTTTGGTCCATTGCATTAGCGACTCTTTTCTCTCCCACATATGTGTGTAGGATCTAGAAAGAGCTGCTGTTATTCTCCACTGTCTGAAGGAAATTCCATGGAAAACTCAGTAAAGTGTGCAGTGTGCACAGTGGGTCTGGTCCGCCATCCCCCGTACGTGATCAGACATGCACCCGTCTGTAATTGGAGAGGCATGTGGAGACTGAGAAGCAGTGAAGTCCACAAAGCGAATGTATCCCAATCCCTTGGCGTGTATAGAAATGTATCCTCTGTGCACTGCGACTGTTAAATACAGTAGTACTCTGAGGTGTACGGTCCACGACTGTTATTCACATCTGTGCATCTGAAAGTTAGATACCATAACTAATGGAGTGGTAGTAGCCATCACTAAATCAGCCAACTATCCAGTTGTGGACCAGCACATATTTTCTGGTCATTCTCCAATGGACTACAAAGTCAGTGCTTTCCCAATGTTGAATGACTGTATTATCGCCAATAGAAATTCACCAGTCGAGCTAATAGATGTAAAGTACTGAGGAAGAAGAGGATCCTGTTCACACCACACGTACTGTGTACAAACACCATGTGTATATGGAGGAAGCTGTCAAGAAGATGGATGACACTCTCCTCCTGAACAGTCCAGGGCCCCTCATTCCTACACGTCTCGAGAGTAGGAACGCTGATCGAGAATCAGTTCTGCCTTTAGGCTCATAATGAAAAAGATTGTATGGAGAGCGGGGACCGGATCCTAGGTCAGCACTTCGACTCTGAGACGCTTTATAAATACAGGCCACGAGGAGTGAAAGAGGAAGCTCTTTGTCAAAGTTCTGCTAAAGTCTAACGCCTCTGTCAGACCGACAACGTCATTGCATCAATACTGCGTAATAAATTCTGCAGTCAAACTTTTTTCATTATGTAATCAAACATTTTAGTGGATATGAATTCAAAAGAAGTTCAACTTTCACCCTTTGCTTACTAGTTCTGTCAATTCGATGCATACAATGTTATGCATATCTTGTATAAATCCAATGTATGCACGACCCAGAACACAGAACGCACTGCAACTGCCTCTGCCACACAATACTGCAAGGCAAACTGAGCTTTCCATTGGAAATTAATGTACTTCTGGTGTACCAAAACCCAATGACGCTATTGGTCTAATCGAGACGTAATAGCAAAATGACAGTAAATCTACACTAAACCAAGTGTAATGCAATATTTCTACTTGCACTCATTCTGCATGACTCTGTAGATTTCAGACTCAGACCACATGAATAAGCTTAAACTTATATAGAAAGAAAAATATTTCCCACTTAAACCACACAAGTTGCACCATAACAAAACCAGGAACTGTTGAGAGCAGCTGTGTGAAATGGAACGTGGGACACAAATGTGGATACACTCACGTACAGTCATACGGGCACGAGACATATGTGTCAAATAGAATGAAAGAAGAAGCTATTTTAAAAGAAGCTTCAGAAGCATTTTAGAACAGCATACTGTCTCTAGTTTATTCAGCATATAATATTTGGAACAAATACTTGCATGACTTATTGACAGCTGTAAAGCTTGCCTTGACTTTTCAGAGCACTCCACATGAAAGTCATGGAAACTCAGTCAAGTTCAGATCCTTCTTAACCATGGAGCTGAGTAGCCAGTTGGCTACTAAACCTGCCCTGTACTGAACTAGTTTGCTGGGGAGTTCTCGGTAAGATCTGATCCACCATGAGTTATTCTCTTCTTCCTGGTGCGCTTGACTTGATTGATATACGGGTTGTTGTGATGACTCATCCCTCGAAATGACTACCCCCCCCTCCCTCTTACTCCTTCATCCCCCTCTTTTCATACGATATTCTGATACGGACAACCGTTTGTTATTAACCCTTATGATTAAAAAAAAAAAAAAAGCAATTTAGTCTAATAGATTTTGTCCCTCTGCAACATTCACTGTCTGAAAGGAAAATGTCAAACCCATTCAGGCTGTTTGATCCTTAACCAGTCCAGGACACTGCGAAATTATCTCCTCATGGTCTGCCAGATGGTTAATAGCTAATAATGACTGGATGTATGACGCCAGTACAGTAATTATCTACTGTGCTATTGTCCATCCCTACAGGGGAGTAGACCTCCGTCAATATTGTATCAGGTCAATGGCGAAGGTGTTAGACAACTCATGGTGGTGCTACAATTGAACTTGAGGCAGTGTAGCTGCGCTGCACAAGTAGATTTTCTCCAATGCAGTTGTATGACCAGTGAGAGGTAGTGTTCTGCATAGTTAATGTTGAGCGTGTGGGTGGCGGCTTTTAGGTGGAAAGTTAAAAATGTCTCACGTACAGACGACGTAAAGAACCCTTTCACCACGCTTCTTCTTAGCGAAGTGCAGCATGCTCTTCATTTACACAATTACCTTTGGCTATCCACTCTGATCTGATTTCAGTATTAGATCACACTGGGCCTATTTCAAGGACACTATGGTTGTTGGTCTTGTGACATTCAACGCATAGTGGCCACCAGAAAATAAAAGGTCACCAGAAATGAATTCCGCAAATGGATTCTTCTCACCTCATATTTGGGGTCATATTTTCTGTTCCGAGCAGTTTCACAATCCCTACATGCTTTGCTCATCAAGTCCTTCAAGATATGCCCTTTGTAAACAAGTTTACAGTATTGTTTCTACATTGCTGTTTTCATTTCCTGATTTCTATCATGCTGCCTGATAACATTGTGAACGAGCTGAGCATCTCTAACCTCTCATGACCTATTTTGTTTCCTCTATGTCTCAGAGAGGGGTCCCTCCATTCTCAATCATCCCCAATGTAGAGGTCACTGCCCTCTGAATAGAACAACTCCTCAGCGACCTGCAACCTAAACAAACGTATGTTAGTAAAACCTGTCCAATCCATGCTCAGGAAGGCCATACCATAGAGTCCACCATTAAGACAATGGCGCTCTGTCTCGGACAAGTCTTCAGCAAAGACAAAACGTTTAGGCCTCGGAAGCGCTTTGAGCCTGGCACACAGCGGTTTGAGCTGTACAAGAAGGCCCAGGCCTCTCTGAAGTCAGGCCTGGACCTGAGGAAAGTGGTCCAGCTTCCCGAAGGAGAGAACATCAACGACTGGATCGCCGTGCACGTGGTGGACTTCTTCAACCGGATCAACCTGATCTACGGCACGGTCAGCGAGTTCTGCACCGAGCGCACCTGCCCCATCATGTCGGGGGGCCTGCGCTACGAGTACCGGTGGCAGGATGGAGACGACTACAAGAAGCCCACCAAGCTGCCCGCCTTGAAGTACATGAACCTTCTGATGGACTGGATAGAGACGAACATCAACAACGAGAACATCTTCCCCACGAGAGTAGGTGTGTTAAAGGCAGTGGTTCCAAACTAGGATAGTGAATGCACCTGTGATGTGGCTTCATGCCCACTCTCTCTGACAGTATCTTTAATGGATCTAGAAAGGTTCAAAGAAAGGTTAACGAGCTAGGTTAATTACACAATGAGGGTGGCAGAGTGTGAATTATGGGGGGCCAGTGTGAGCTAAGCTCCCATGAATGAGAAATGAGCTCCTCTAAATGCAACAAAAGTCAAACCTTTGGGGGGGGGTCTCTAAATATTGATAATTTGACCAAGACGGGCTGACAACAAGATGCCCTGGCCGCAAGACGCATCAGTCTCACTGGAGAAAGCATCCGAGTGAGTAAAACAGCCCCCCTCTGTCTCAGTATGTGTCGCCCATGTATCTGATGCTGTCTGGTCAAAAAGAGTATGATGCTTTCTCCGGTGAGATAGATTCAGACACTTGCGAATTGAAGGAAAATGATGAAATATAAATTTCATAATTTTTAAAAATTTGTTTATAGTTTTTTGGGGAACCATAGATTCCCTCGGCATCCATGAATGCACACCACTATATTAGACCTAATGACAATCGCCAAATGTCATTACATTTATGGTGTTTGTAACAGATGTCTTTTTCCATTCATCAAATAGCAAGTGTGCACGGTTTGGATGCTGGGATCATTTTTGGAGTAGACAAATGTGTACAGCTGCAGTTAGCCTACTTCTTGAAGTGATTTATTTGACAATCAGATGAAAACATCATGACTGGTTGTGTTCATGCCACATTAAAATGTAATACTTTTTTTTTTACTGTTAAATGACATCTTTACTGTTAGGCCCATAACAAAAAAATCCCAAGTGAGGCTCCCCCGAATGTCACGGTATAATTTACACTCTGGGGGGTGGCATTTGGAAGAAATTGAATGGGGTACTCTGAGTCTATTGTTCATTGTCAAAGGGTTGTTATCAAGCTCTGTTTGAGGAGGGAGAATATGTGCATGAACAATCTATTAAATTAACATGTAATTGCGTTGCGGGCTGCCGAGAGACATTTTACAGTATATGATCTACCTACAGTATAGGATATTGATGTCCGGTGGGAGTGTGACAGCTTTAATGTGACAGCTTTAATGCTAAGTGAGATGTAATTATGAAACATAATAGAACACAATTATGGAACATAATGACATTCTGATAGTTACAAATAGTCTCTAAAAATGAATCGAATGGAGTGGCAAGTCTTCCTCACTGACAGTTCTATCCTCTTTGGTCCCAGGTGTTCCTTTCCCTAAGAACTTCCAGCAGGTGTGTAAGAAGATCCTGAGCCGTCTCTTCCGGGTCTTTGTGCACGTCTACATCCACCACTTTGACAGCATCTGCAGCATGGGCGCTGAGGCCCACATCAATACCTGCTACAAACACTACTATTATTTCATCTCTGAGTTCAGCCTCATCGAGCACTCTGAACTGGAGCCCCTGGTGAGAAAGGAGGTGTGGGGGGTGAATGGAGGGGGTCAAAAGTCGTGCACTAAATATGGAATAGGGTGCTATTTGGGATGTATCCTTAGATAGAGCTTGGGTGGAAGGTTCCATTTCTATGTCCTGTAAGTTCATATTTAGGGTAAATATAGAAGGGGTAGAAGGGTGTAGAAGGGTGTCTGGATATGAATGTTTGAGGGCGTATCCCTCACATTACTATCATTCAGACTGACTAGTTTTGCCGTGGCCCAATAAGGGAGGAGCTTACATTTTCCTCCATAAAACGAAGGCAGTGTATTGTCTGAGTTATTTCACACCACAACAGAACATGTTGTTTTGAGTGTCTGCGCAAACCACATAAACTGGGTGATTATACAGAATCAACTCTGGGCATAGAGCATATTACTAAATCACAGCCCAGTATAAAATAATTATACGATAGCAGTGTGTCTTTCATTTTCCCTTTGGCACAGTCATTGGAATTAATGATGCACCACTTATTTCCCCAGTTTGCATCATAAAAAAAAACTTGTTAAACTTTGTAAGAAATCTGGTTTGCTTTATATAACCATCATAAGTGAAATTGCAGTCTAGCCAGCCATAACTGAGAATCATGTCACGTTCAAGTTGTTTTCTCTAGTGCAGAGAGCTTCGTTACATCTGAACAGATGGAGGTAGGCGCTCCGAGGTACAATAAAATGCCTCTGTTATCATCATTATAAAGGACAGACTTTTACTTCCCCTCCTGGTGAAAAAGTAATGAGACTATATCAACAACATAATCTGGGGGGAAATAAGCTTTTGGATGACTAGAGGTAAGATGGGAACAGCCGAGAGACTTCTCATCAGATGATGACTGTATTGTAGCCTATCTGTTTGAATATATTCGTGGCCTCATACAGCGTGATGATAGGTGTGTAGCATTGTCGGTTACGATAAATTAAGCCTGGGGCCATTTACTGGTCATTTGTCAACATCATATGAATTGCTTGTCTCTCCTCTCTTCTCTTTACCCCCAGAGAGCAATGACAGAGAAGATCTGTAACTAAACCACTTGGACAATGGAGTGTACATTATTTCAAAAAATTCCACGGAGCCCTTCAAGAGACCCACTGCTTAAATACCGTTCCAAACACTCAAACCAAAGGACAGTCGAATGGATTTTGAGTGGATTTGAAGAACTTAAGTGTTATCCATCAAGCATTAGAACATTTATTCACATTTTCAGCCAATAGGCTATATGTTTTAGGAAAAAGGACTGTTCTGCTTCCTAGATTTTGTGCTGTGACATGCAGCATTTCAGTATTTTGTGTTTTATTTGAGTAACTGTTCTAGCTCTGTTTTACTAAGCATGAATATGTTTTTCTTGTGCATGTTCTTGACATCATTAACTTCCAAAATGTGCTTGCGGTTTCGAGGTGTTTCAGCCATTTTGTGATGGACTGAAGGCGACATCACAAGACCCCTCTCCAGTATTTAGCATTTTGTGACAAGTACGTGTCCAATGTGTCCCAGCCAGAGGCAACAGAGTTAAGGACTTTGAAAAACAGACATTTTGTGAGGTGTCTGGGTAAGTACAGGGTGACAACCGGAAGCAATACTTGTGAAATATTGACTTCATTTTCATTTACCAAAACTAGTTCAACTGGGATTACTCTGGGAGACTAATCTGATTGAAATGTGTGACTGATTCATTTGCCAAGTGTTAGGACAAGTAAGTTCACCCACTACAATTAGTGTTTTTGTTGCATGCCCTGTTAATTTGCATTTTATTATTAAGGAAATGTTTTAGCTGTGATCAAACTAAATATCAGACATAGGATATTTTCATTCAGACGGTGACCAATTCAAACCTGCCTCATTGCTTTTGTAAAACCTTAAAGTAACTGTCCAGTGTTTCCAGATTCCTATGAAATGAATTACAATATGAGTGAAATATTTTTCCTTCCAAAAAAATGGTAATTCAGTATGTTTATAAAGCAGCTTTTCTGTGTTGCAGTGGTGTGGGCTTACCCCAACAACAGAATGGTGTTGGCTTACCCCAACAACAGAATGGTGTGGGCTTACCTCAACAACAGAATGGTGTGGGCTTACCTCAACAACAGAATGGTGTGGGCTTACCTCAACAACAGAATGGTGTGGGCTTACCTCAACAACAGAATGGTGTGGGCTTACCTCAACAACAGAATGGTGTGGGCTTACCTCAACAACAGAATGGTGTGGGCTTACCTCAACAACAGAATGGTGTGGGCTTACCTCAACAACAGAATGGTGTGGGCTTACCTCAACAACAGAATGGTGTGGGCTTACCTCAACAACAGAATGGTGTGGGCTTACCCCAACAATAGAATGGTGTGGGCTTACCCCAACAACAGAATGGTGTGGGCTTACCTCAACAACGGAATGGTGTGGGCTCACCCCAACAACAGAATGGTGTGGGCTTACCCCAACAACAGAATGGTGTGGGCTTACCCCAACAACAGAATGGTGTGGGCTTACCCCAACAACAGAATGGTGTGGGCTTACCCCAACAACAGAATGGTGTGGGCGTATACCGTTCAAAAAAATCTTAATGCAAGTAGACCACTCATTGGCCAGGAGAATATTTTATTTTATTTTATTTATAGTGTGAAGGTATGTGTGTGTGTGTGTGTGTGTGTTTTGAGGAAAGCTATTTGATATTAAAATACTAATATGACTCATGGATAGAACTAATAGGATGTCCTATTTATAGGGCAAGAGTATTATAGGGCATGGGGCCCTATAATAATATGGATATACCCCATATTTGGCCCCTGGGGGGCATGGCAACCATTTTTCAAAATGCATGCAGATTGTAACAATATTTTGGAAATCTGTTTTAAGATAAATGCTCCAAATTTGGCACAGAGGTAGATTTCTGGACCCTTAACATATTAAGATATTTACAGCCCAGATATGCAGCAATTACAAGATAGATTTATGTAGCCTGAAAATATTTATTTCTGGAGCCACCACAGATTTGACCCCTGGGGACAGTTACTTTAAACAACTTTACGATTCTCTCTCTCTGTGTGTGTGTGTGTGTGTGTGTGTGTGTGTGTGTGTGTGTGTGTGTGTGTGTGTGTGTGTGTGTGTGTGTGTGTGTGTGTGTGTGTGTGTGTGTGTGTGTGTGTGTGTGTGTGGCCCCTGTCAGTAATAAAATGTTAGAGTTCTGAAGGCCTTTTTTGAGATAAACACATCAAATTTGGCACAGAGGTAGCTTTATTTAACCAAAAAAGATTTAGATATGGAGTCATCACATATATGTGGTGGCCATCTTACAAAATGGCCACTGTCAGTAATACACTGTTAGAGTTCTGAAGGCCTTTTTTGACATAGACGCACCAAATTTGGCACAGAAGTTGATTCATGTACCCTGACAAGATTTGAGTATGGAACCACTACAGATTTGGCCCCTGGGGGCCTTGGAAGTCATCTTATGAAATGGCCACAGACGGTAATACAATTTACAGTTCAGAAAGCCTGTCTTAAGATTAACAACCCAAATTTGGCACAGAGGTATATTTATGTACCCTGAAAAGATTTCGATATGGAGCGACTCCAGACTTAAGTGCATAGATGACATGTATTGTTTTCCCACTGCCCCTGTTTCGAGACAGGTGCATGATAATGGTCCATTCTAAATCAAAACAAATTTCACACATATATGATTTAGTATATGTAAAGACAGGATAAAATCAAGAATAGCCTGATGGGTGACAATATTAACCTATCACTTTTGAAATTATATATTATCACTTGTAAATGACGCCCAGCATAAAACAAGAAACAATACCTTTATCTTATCATAGTCACACACCTCATGTAGCCTAGCCCATAGATCTATATGTGTTGAATATCTATATAAGGTTTGTATCACAACTAAAGTGGCCAAATAACTCCTTAAAATGAAAAACATTAATCCGCTTTACAAGTGGTGTATAGCCTAATTGGCATACATAAACAGAGCGTTAGTTTCAAATTTGGGGAAGATAAAATTTACCATAAAATGCAGCTTTATAATAAAAGTGTTAAATGCATTTTGCATTCACTTTTGATAATGGTGTTTTCACTTTTGATAATGGTGTTTTCCCGCTAATGGAACATTCGTGCTTATAGCCTACTACCATGTGCGCATTGCAGCACTTATAATGTGAATAAATAGCCTAATAGTTTATCAACATTTAAAGCTAAATGTTCTGATCTGTTGCGTCAGCCACATTGCATCAAAAAGGCAATGATTGCATTAATTTGGGATCTATCGCATCCCACACCTTTTGAATTATGGGCGATAGTGGATTGGCATAGGCTAGTGCTTTTGCTGTGTGTTAGGCCTACTCATCTTGTTGGCTGACGAAAAGTAAATGTGGACAGTTCTTCCAATATCTTCAATATGCACCTCGGAATTGGATAAGGACGAGCAGTTGCATCCCCAATGTGTCGATCTTCACTTGTAGCCTGTGAGAAAGACCTGACCAGGTGATGGATAGCCATGTGAGTGAGAGGTGCTTCGGAGCGTGCAGAAGTCATTGAGAAAGGCACAAAGCAGCACTCCAAGGCCAAGGGCATAATGGCCACTGGCTGCAAAAGGCATGGATTTTTTTAGGGTGCATTACGGCCACACAAAGGGAATGTCGCGATGAAATTTGAGGCATTGTGAAGTGCTTGTCAAATTGTGAATGAGAGACTGATAAAGTGTGTACAGCCTGCACAAAAAAAATCTAAGCAGAGTGCATGCCATCATTAGAGTCGCTTCATGCCGCCTTACATTATATTACAAATCAAAACATATAGCCCAACATTTGTAGAACAACTAAAGTCACTAAAGTTAACCGGTCAACACAAAATAGCTGCATGTACGCACTCCCTGAAATCGTTTGGAGAAAATATCCTTAATGTTCTATTCAGCTTTGTTCAATTATGTTCTTCATACTATAAAATAATGCCATGGAACTTTAAGCAAATCGTGTCGGCTAAACGAGCTAGTGTAGTCCACAGCCATTTTGGCATAACCAGATCAGAACCTAACATAAGGACATCTCAGATATGCTATTCTATTCTTCTGAAATAGACTAGATCTTCTTCATGTCATGCTTCTTTAGACCTGTTTAACATAGATAATGGATTTATTGTAAAAGTGTAGGCTATATTATATGGATTTATTAGACTTTTGTTTAAATGTAGACATTCCAAAGGTCTGCATCAGTGGCTTGTAGGCTATGTGTGGAAGCCAGGAGATGCTAAATGTGTTTATGTTAATTAACGTCAATTACTCTGAGACCAACAGTTATTTGCTTGACAATCACCGGCTGACGAACATTTGGGACCGCCACAGCCCTAATCTACACCTCGATTAGGCTGATCGAAAACCTCATTCTTTTGTTTAGTGGTTTTCAATTTGAGCGTCTTCATTTTTATGTAGCCTACACTTTCTCATCCTGAACCTCTGATGCAAGTGGCTTAATGACAATGATCAGAAGAGTGGCTATTCAATGATTTGACAGCTCCGACACAGTTACACCGTCACTATGTGGTTGTCGGCTATCGCCGGCTAAACCCCTAGAGTCGATGTCCGTGCCCCTATGGAAATCAAATTAGTATAATAAAATACTTTTCATCAAAATCTGTCTGATTAAGATAGAGATGTCTGTTTTTTTGCATGGGCTGCATCCACTGTATCTGCCAGTGGCGGCCTTCCGTAGCTGTGGTGGAGGTGGCCGAGCTGGAGCGGTGTTTGTCAGACCATGAGACATCCCGAATATCTGTCTTCTCACAAAAATGTCTGCAGCGTCCGAATGGCATGGAAAGATGAGACTCTCGTGAACAAGATGGTGTTCTCCGTTTTGCTCTATGACCCTCTATGACAAGCGTCAATGGACTCGTCTGAAGCGCCAGGAACAGTTTGGCCTACACACTAATATGACCACTCTATGGAAAGGTTGAGACTCTGTTTTCCATGTATGAATCTGTTATTCAATGCATTTCAATGGGCTAATAGAAGTATGGCAAAATTCAATGTTTCATGAAAAAAACGGGGGAACCAAAATTCACATCAATCTACTTTCATCACCGTATGCACGATTGTTTTGCTAAGCTGCCCCACTAGCAGTGGCTTCTTCTTTTTGTCTAATGACTGAACTATAGACATGGGAGGGGGCGGGAAAAGGCAGGAGCTATGTCAATAACTGTATTTAAATGTGGAAGTCATTTTGCATGGCCCCATGCCCAGGTTGAGTGGAGATTTCCTAAGGACCAATGGAATGGTTTAATGTGCAAACCATGCTCAAACGGGGCACCGGGCCATTAAAAACTAACAAGCCCATGTTGTCCACCCATCACAACATCCAGAGGATGTCAGAGGATCTGATAGAGCATTTAAAACAAATGTTTTTTTTATTTAACCTTTATTTAATCTGGCAAGCCAGTTAAGAACAAATTATTATTTACAATGGCGGCGTGGAGGTTAAGGGAAGTCACAAGTGTGTTTTGACAAGTTAGTAAGCTGGATATTAGCTATTTCTGACAGCAATTGAAGTTACCTGGAGAGAGTTCTGGAAGGCTTGCAGCTCTGCCATCGTGCTCTGCCTCACCCTATTTACCAACTGAAAAAATAATGAAACATGTCAGGTTAGCTATCTACTGGAGTAGTACATCAGTATATGAGTGGGGGGAAAACAAGACAGAAAATGTAACAAGAGAAGATCCGATAGCATAGAGCTGGCTTTCCCAAAATAATGATATGGCATGCTCTGACTTGAACACACATTCTACAGAACTGGTTGGACTTTTTCTTACTGTTTTTGCAAATATTCAGAGCTGTTTGTACAGTTTACCTGCGGTAGGCTATGTGTCAGACATATCTGGGTCATTCATTGGGTAAGTTACCATGTAATTCAAGCAAACTCAGCTCGACTTCTTGCTGGTGAAAGCAGTCACGACTTGTTTGTGCCAGACTGGAGGCAATAAACATAGTGTGAACTAGCTATTACAGATTTTCAACCTTATTAGCTAACAATCTAGCTAACCATATAAAGTTATCAGCTATATGAAATTAATTTCATGGCAAGCCAAAGCAACCTTAACCAGACATTTGCGCTAGTTGAGTCAGCTAAGACGTCATGCTAGCCAACGTTAGCTAGCTAATGAAGTTATGAATTACTTATGATATAAACACAATTCTAACCTGGAATCTGTGTCCAAATAGGCCAAAATCCCAAGTGGATTAAGGCACTGCATCTCAGTGCTAGAGGTGTCACTACAAACCCTGGTTCAATTCCAGGCTGTATCACGACCGGACGTGATTGGGAGACCCATAGGGCATCGCACAATTGGCTCAGCGTCATTAGGGTTTGGTCGGGGTAGACCGTCATTGTAAATAAGAATTTGTTCTCAACTGACATGCCCAGTTAAATATTATTTTCTTTAAACGTTCCTGTTGCCTCAGAGATAATAACAGCAGAGTCGAGTAGTACCAGACCGCCAGTTATTTCACTTATCTTGATGTTAAAGCAGAAATGTAGCATCATTTTCCATGAGTAATACAAACAGGCCTACACTATCACTGGATGTAAAAGTATGTTTGGGAATATCCATAAGGTTTTTCTCAACTGTTTGTCAGCGTTCAACTGTGCTCCTTCTTGTTCTTTCTCTCCCTCTCCACCACCTGATCTCTCTGGCTCTGCTTGCACTTTCTTGCTCTCCCTACCATATCATTATGAATACGGGGCCCAGCTTCACAACCAACTCACTGTCTGCTGGGTTATCACATTGGCACATAGTGCATAATTAGTCAGCATGCACATTGCCCACACTGTGCAATTTAAGCAATAATTGCTTTATTGTCAAATTGGTACATAGTAGTCTAACATGTTAGTCAGTATACACAACGCACATTCTGAGATTGAAGCAATAATGTATTATCTAATTGGCTAATAGTACATAGTTAGTCAGTACGTCGCCCTCACTTAGTCCATTAAAGGATCTATCAATGAGCTACGATTCAAGCAATCATTCGAAACATAAGGAATCCGTCTTTCCGTTGAGCAGCTAACCCCAGCGGTTGACCTGAATTAACAGTTGACTTGTTTATACAGAGGTGGAGGCAAGCCAGCCAGTGAGCATTTCAGACTCAGCCAAACGAACGAAGAACAGGAGGTCAAGAGCAACAGACAGTTTTACTGGAAACTTCGACAGTGATAAGGATTAATCAGACGGCTGTGTCAAATATCTGTTTCCAAATAGCCTGATCTGCGGGAGAAAAATGTATTTTCTTCCCAAAGTTGTCTAGCATGAAAAATGCCAACCGCGCCACAATAATCTCTGTTGGGGCCCACAGGTCTGCGGGTATGCAAATGTTTCACTTTTACTGTAAAGAGTGTTATTTTAAATGCACTATAAATAAAATGTTGATTTGACTCATGCCCTAACTGTGTGAGGAATTTGTGTTCTCCACGTCAGTGTGGCTCGGCAGAGTACATGGCCCCAGAGGTGGTGGAGATCTTCACAGAAGAGGCTTCGTTCCACGTCAAGCCCTGTGACCTCTGGATCCTGGGGTCATACTTTATATTCTGTTGAGCGGAAGCTCCACCTTCCCCCGACCACTGGGTGACTGACTGTGGCTGGGACCGAGGAGAGACCTGCCACATCTGCCAGGTACACACACATAGTGTACATACCCCCACACACAACATCCCCAGTTCACCTTACACAGTACTACTACAGCACTATTTGTATTAAGCATTTTTTTCTCATTTATAATGAATGAGTCATGTTATTATGGTGAAGTCTATGTCTATGTTGTCGATGTTGTGTCCGACCCCTGCAGAATAACCTGTTTGAGAACATCCAGGAGGGGCAGTATGAGTTCCCAGAGAGAGACTGGGCCCATATCTCTGCCAAGGACCTAATCTCCAGGCTACTGGTACGGGACGCCACACGCCTCAGTGCTGCCCAGGTCCTGCAGCACCCCTGGGCTCAGGGGGTGAGTGCCAAGGCCAAAACTTAACTGGTCCTCTGAGTATTGTATGGGTGTATGGCCATAACATACTGGATATATTGATTGGGTAGGTCTCAATCGTGTTAACTGGCTTCCTTGCCTAGTCCCCTCTGCATCATCTATTCTACACTGATCTGAGAAGAATGAATGGGTGAAAACCACCTATAAGAAACCAGAGGGCTTGTTTTCACCAGTCCATTTCCTCCAAACTGTACATCATTGATGAAGGAAAGGATACATTTAAAAGAAATTGACACTGTTGTATTTAAACTTGTTATTTATTTCCCCCAAGAATGCACCAGAGAGAGGTCTCCCAACTCCACACTTCCTCCAAAGGTAATCCACTCAGCTCTCATTGGACAGAATGTATAGTACATAACGGCAAAAACAAATCTCAAAAAGTTGTGGAGAAGTACAGATCAGGGTTGGGTTATATAAATACTTTGAACATCGCACAGAGCACCATTAAATCCATTATCAAAAAATGGAAAGAATACGGCACCACAACAAACTTGCCATGAGAGGATCGCCCACAAAAACTCATGGACCAGACAAGGAGGGCATTAATCAGAGAGGCAACAAAGAGACCAAAGATGACCCTGAAGGAGCTGCAAAGCTCCACAGCAGAGATTGAAGTGTCTGTCCATAGGTCCACCGATTATGCCATCATTGACTAGAATGGGGATTCCTGTTCTATTCATTCTATTTCTATGGCTGCTACTGCAGGCTATTAGGTGGAGTTTTCTTCTTAGCTCCATTCCCACCTGGTTTATCCTTCTAATATCGTGGTGTGGTTCTAAGATCCTTACAGGTCAAATTCACCCTTTTTCTCTACCCAGTTCCCCTCTTTTTCCTCCTCAATTCCCCTCCATCCTGGTGCTAGTCTCCCTTCCCCGTCTCTTCCTCTCTATGTGGTGTTTGCCATGGGTCCCCTCCAGGACGGAGTCAACGCACACTATCTGAGAATGGACGATAACTGCCATTGTCAGCAGAATCCTGTGTAGCTTCACTGGTTGGTAGCCCCATTGTGCAAGCCCTCGTCATGGCCAGTCGTCTTCTTATCAGCTAGAAACAGAGACACAGGAGCACAAAGGGAAGAACTTTTATCTTCTACTAAACTAACACATGCTTAGTCACAGCTTTGTATCAGTTGCCGGGTCTGATTTCAGTGACTGGTTTGGGTTAAGGTTCGTTTCTTGCATTTGATAATAACCTCAAACTACACGGACCGCAATCCCATGTTAAGACCACAGAAACCGAATCACTAGAATGTCCGATGAAGGGATTCTATTTGTATGATTAAGACTGCTAGTGCTGGTGGGTTTATGCCAGCTATACTTAATTGCACGGCTATTTCAATTAAGGAATGGATCCTTGATCATCTCAGTATGGGGCCTTTAATTCATACAGTATATGTAGCTCGGCAGGCTTACTGTTAAGATCCTGTAATATAAAACAGTTGTAATTTATGTTGTGTTGGTCAAGCTGTGAAAAGATTTCTGTACTGAGAGGAATATGGTATCATTTATAGAGTTACTTAATACTGCAAAAGTAGAGCATTACTTTTCAGACACTTGGGAATGCTGCTTTTTGCATTGGTTTTATTAGCCAATATAAACTATGAGTAGGGCTGCACAAATATCAAAACGTTCCTAAAATGTCCGGGGGGGGGGTTGTTCTTCTCCGAAAATCTAGTTGGATGATTTCTGGAACCAGCAGGGAATAAACTACAAGGGAAGTGTTTAATATGTGTGTAGTTTATATTCTAGACGGGATGGTGTAGAGATACCTTTCTCTGGAGGAAAGAGAGTTTTATTTGATATATTTCAGTATTTTTATTAAATGTTTTGTTGTTTGCACAAACATTTAGATGGCTTGTCTGTAAATGGATCTGAATGAATGTGCCAAAGAAATCATGGAGATATAAATAACTTACCATGTGAAGACTGAAGGCTACCCTGTCACAGTAAATTAGTTTCGTGTTTTTAAGAATGAAATTGGTCAGATGGCCATTTCAGCCTGTACAATATATTTGTTCAAATCCACCAAGTTACTGAAATGCTCTTTGGTTACTGAAATACTCAGGCTTTTATTTTAAGATTACTTATTTTTACCGAATTGATTGATCTCTACCAGTTGACTTTTTCACCCCTGTAAGAGCTTGTCCTGTTATTAACCGGTGACACTGATGGAAGTCTAGCACTTATTCCCCTCACCCTATTAACTTAATGTATTACCCGGCTAATGTCAAATGGCATGTACCCACTACCCGGATCTCACCCGGTTGCCATGGATACTCCATCGCTATAGCAACTAAAGGGCATTCATACACGGGCATGACTCAACAAAGGGTTGCTGTCAGAGAAAGTGCAACACATTAGGGATCAGTCAGTGGCTATCGTAAAGCCCGCTCACTCTGCCCCTAATCTCTATTGGCCCTGGTCAAGTAATCTACAATACACGCAATAGAGAGCCATTTAGGACGAATCAGCCTAACCTCAAATTAGATGGGATGAGACACACTAATTGGCATAAACTATCAGCGAAATACGATGTCCACTGTTTGTTGTTTAAACCCACGTGTATGAGTTCCTAAATATGCATGTTATTATGTTGCACATCAATAGCCCCATGCGGTATGCTGTTTTCCCAATAAAACCCGTTTATTTATTTTTAAATTATTCAATGTTGTTGTCGTTTTGTCTCACCATCATTGGCAGAACTCAGACGTGACATAACAATTTGATCAACGTCCAGCATGAGTAGATAGACAGATGGAGAGAGCGAGAGATAGTGGTCTACAGTTAGAAAAACGGAGTGAATTGGTTATTTCGGGGCCATCACTCACCAATTGCTCATAGAGTGTGAATGGTGAGTGAGTTGCGAATGGAGCAAGGACATTGGATAGAGGACATGGATGGAGTGATCGCGATTCACCTGTCCACACTCCTAAAAGAGCTCCTTAACGGAGAAGGTAGCGGCGAAGATGCATGAGCAAGCAGACACTCATGACGAATTAGTTGGACGGGCATTTGATTTCAATATGAGGGCGCATTGTTTTCACGGGACTTCCTAAACGGTGCACAATGCGTGTAATAGTAATGACCAGGCAGCTCGTGAGTTTCAAGTTTGGGGAAGTTTATAGTACGTATCCTACAATTACTACTGACCTGCGTGCCAATTATGCACAATTTGGTGCAACATTTTCGTTGCAATAGCCTAATAGCGTTTACGCGTTATTTTTTTCAAAATCATTGCCACGTGGTTAATCTTAAAAATCTGAAGTACAATTATAAAACATTTACTATTGGCGAGATCACTAGCCTCTGCCATATGCTAACATTGATACGGGGGGGGCGTAAATGAGAGCATGTAACTCAAATATACTATAGTCTATAGGCCAATGCAGCATTAGCCCTATAACTTCGATCGTCAACTAAGTAAAATGCATAGGCCTAAAGCCGACAGATAAAAACAGTAGAAAGTACCCTGATGAAAATTAAATAATATTCATTTCTCTTCTCCGCCGGTCTGCCTCGCTTTCTATGTCTTGACTTGAGCTATTGCTAGTGAAGTTCAACATTCTATGAAATCATCACACCGTACAGCCAGAACTGTCCTAACGAACTTGCAACATTGTACCAACTAGCCTGTTTTACGACAGTGAGCTCCTGATAAAAAGCTTCTTTTTTTACGTTTCCACTGGATATATGGAATCATCAGATCATTATGTTTTGCTTGGTGATCATTATGAGGCTTGGTGATTATCGAGGAACTATGTTAAAAAATACTTTGTTGACTGCTGTGAGGCGAATAAAAAATGAGTGGTGTACGTGGTGAGTTGGTCAATCAGCGATAACCGAAGTAAAGCCAGATTCAGGTTGGATATTCGACGCATATTCGCCTGTAGTTTTCCTTACGTCCACCAACAGCAGTTAGGGACCGTCAACATAGTGACAAATCACGTTTTAAAATTGTAATAGCTCTTTAACCATTGTTCCTAAAACGTTCAAAACTGGTTCTAGGTAACCCAATGGCATAGACACATATTGCACACACTTTTTTTTGTCGATTTACATCTCACACTATTTTAAATTATTTAATAAAATATTTGAATTTCAATAGCTCTTTGGTCATGTGACCTACTGACTTCAAACAGCATTCAGAATGTACACTCAGTGGCCCTACACATTGCACACCCTTTAGTTTGTCCATTTTCATCTAACATGTTTTTACATGAATTTTTCAAATGATCAAATTTCAATTGTGCCTTGGTCATGTGACCGACTGACTTCAAACAAGGTTCAGAATGTACACTCAGCAGGCATAGACATTGCACACCCTTTAGTTTGTCAAAATACATCTCACACGTTTTAATATATTTTTTTTACTTTCTAATTTCAATAGCTCCTTGGTCATGTGACCTACTGGACTCAAACAAGGTTCAGAATGTCCACCGACTACCCTTCTATATTGCACACCCTTTAGTTTGTCCATTTTCATATCACACAAAAAAAATATAACTTTTAATTTTTCCATTTTTCAATAGCTCCTTGGTCATGTGACCTACTGACTTCAAACAAGGTTCAGAATGTACAGCCTACACATTGCACACCCTTTAGTTTGTCCATTTTCATCTCACACAATTTTACATTCATTTTCTATGTTTTTCAATGTTTCTAAATTCAATAGCTCTTTGGTCATGTGACCTGCTGACCTGAAACAAGGTGCAGAATGTCCACTAACGATCCTTCTATATTGCACACCCTTTAGTTTGTCCCTTTTCATCTCACATGTTTTACATACATTTTTCAAACTTTCTAATTTCAATAGCGCCTTGGTCATGTTACCTACCGGACTCAAACTGTGTTCAGAATGTGCAATCAGTGGGCCTACACATTGCACACCTTTTAGTTTGCCCGTTTTCATCTCACACGATTTTACATTAATTTTTCTAAATTAAAAATGTAAAAACCTCCATGGCCTTTGTGCTGCCCCCGGACGCCCCTGCTTGGACTTGGTGTACCCCCCGCCGTGAGAGAGGCGTGTGCACCTGGTAACCTGAAACAAGCTCTGTGCACCTGGTGACCCGCCCGCTTTTATTCGCTCAGAGACGAAGTCTCCAACCCAACCTCCAAAGCCTGAGTGCTGCCCCCTGTCCATGAGTCCGGCCGCCCCTGCTCGGACTCTGAGTGCCCCTCGCCCCCGCCTCACCTGCCAAAAGAGACTATCCCGGCGGCCGAGGTTGATTCCGTCAAGTCCATTCCCTTGGCCGTGTTTTTGCTAGATAGTAGGTAGCGACAGTGGGAATCTCGTTCACCATCTCATTCACCATCAATTATTAGATGATGAGGCATTTGGCTACCTCAAGAAACTCTTAATTATGTCCCGAGGTTTACCCCTGCTTCATCGAATTTCCTCACTTTGACATGAGGGGGTCAAAGCAACCCCGAAGGTGGTTTGAGTGCAACCACGAAGGAAAGCATGCTACAGTCAGATATCATCAAATTGACATCCATTCTAGTCATGCCCGACGGTATCATCAGAGGCTTTTCTGTCTTACAAACTGGACATCAGTTGCCGCTACTAACCTTCAGCGGACTTTAACGGGGTTTTTACACCCAATCGACATCAAGTGCCAGCGCAATACTTATAGGCTTGAGAACCAAATACCCCTCGCAGTATCTACCGGCACCATCGACCGGGTGTCGGAAGAAGCAACAGAAAATAATCATCCCCTTTCAATCATTTGCTTGCCCAGTCAGCTCTCTGGGACAGAGCCATAGGAACCACCTTTACCAGCGCTTCATCAATATTCCTCACTTTGACATGAGGGGGTCACAGTCACCCCACAGGGAATTTGAGTGCGACCGCGACAGGTGGGTACACTCCTTTGAATTTCATCAAGTTGACATTCAGTGATCCGTGCCCAGTGGGAACCTAGGCTTCTTCCGTCCCATTTTATGGTTCCGCAGCAAATCAATGGCCGTGGATGGTAATACCCACATCAGATGTAGACCTCCCTCCCCAGAGAAGCTGGTGATACACCCCACTTCGTAGGCCATGAGCCAGATCCATGCAACGCCCTATCACTGTGGGGCCAATGGGTTTAGTTTCTGCCTTAAGTCTAGTGAGCATAGAGGAGACCTCCCCACCTCCAATGTGTGGGGCTGGCGAGCGCCGTAGCTGGGGACGTCCGTGAAAAGGGCCCGGCGCACTTCCAGAGTTTCCGCCGCCAACCGTCAGACCCAACCCCCCTTCGGCCCGCTGACGGACACCACCCCGATGAACCCCGCACACAGCCCCTTGCGAGAGCACGGACGAGGGACAGCGAGATGGGCCGCACAACAAACTTCCAATGGTGGCGAATGGAGGGCGATGGAGAGACTGCTCCCCCAGCCGCAGCTAGAGCCCAGCCTCGCTTCGCATCCCAGCCCGACCGACCCAGGCCTTAGAGCCAATACATATCACAAAGTTACAGATCTTTTTTTGCCAACTTCCCTTACCTACATTGTCCTAACATGCCAGAGGCTGTTCAAAAATGTATGTAAAATTGTGTGAGATGAAAATGGACAAACTAAAGAGTGTGCAATGTGTAGGCCCACTGACTGTACATTCTGAACCTTGTTTGACGTGAGTAGGTCACATGACCAAGGAGCTATTGAAATTGTACATTTTGAAAAATGCATGTAAAAACGTGTCAGATAAAAATGAACAAACTAAAGGGTGTGCAATAAGAAGGGTAGTAAAGTGGACATTCTGAACCTTGTTTGAGTCCCGTAGGTCACATGACCAAGGAGCAATTGAAATTCAAATGTAAAAAAAGTTTGCACTTTGTTTAAGCTCCCTAACTAATTCAACTTGGAATAGGGAATGCTGCTCACATTTCCACATGTTTATTAGCTCTGGAAAGCGAATTAATGTCCAAATCATGAAAATAAGACCTGTGCAATGTTGTGCGCATTTTTCCCAACATCATGACACTCATTTGTAGCCTGTAGCTCAAGTGGTTTGAAAGCTATTGAGGTTTGATAGCGTGAATATCCATCGAATATCCAATTTAACTGTCTTTACCTCGGTTAAGTAATAAGACGTTGACAAAATGGGCACCTTCCTACATTTGCATGCATTCTGGAGAGAGACGCACCATATCTTCGCCCCCCCCCCCCCCCCCTTGTACTTGATCCAACATTTAAAAGTATACTCAAAACACATTATCTTCACACATATTTTAGACGCTGTTCACTGACTGCCGCAATTTACTCAGCTCAACCTATTGCCACGCGCACTATACAAATTGCCATATTTCCAAACACACTTGTGATTAGAAAAAATCCACAACAAAAACATTTAAGAAGCGATTGATCATCTGTGGCTAAGTCATGCTCCCTGGTGAAGGGTGAAGTATTTTGAAATTATTTTATTTAGACAGGAGTAATTATATAATTTTGACGAAACATCAATTCACTTTAGGGCAAGTTTAGGTCTGCATCTTATTCCCATAGAAACGCATTGGGCTTACACTGGACAGATTTTGGCCCATATCGCCGGCCGTGCTGGAGAGGAAGGTGTTTCACAAATAATGCTTTATTGGTTGCACTGTGTTGGTGGATAGTTCTGAATCAGGTGTCGATACATTTGTCTGGGCTATAGGTCTACAAAGCAGCTTTCCAAAACAAGCTTTTCACATTGCTATCGCAATAATTTAATTAACAAGAATTACCCCCCTCGTAGGCTACATATTGAGCTTTTTCAATTTCTGCCAAAAAATATAATTTTCCTGCATATGCCACAGATATATGGAATAGAATGAAAGAGTTATTTGAAAAACTATCCTGTCTGTTGGTTTGTTTAACCGTTAGTCTATGTGGTTTAACAGTTTCGTGGTACTGTAATTGAACAGCGAGTGTTCATCGGTGAATGGCGTTGAAATGGTGCCCCCAGTGGTTTAGCGTTAACCATGCATGAAACTGACGAGCGCTCTTCTCTTTCCCTCTATGGTACTTCACCTTGTTGGCTGTGTGAGCGCACCAGAGGAGTGTCACCTAAAGTCGACGATTCGTATCGAAATGTGAGGCAAACGACGGGGAATTTCAAACAACATTGCCTAAATGATGGAACTGATCAAATGTAAGTAAGATCAAGGGCTCTCAAAGGCGTTGTAGACTCTTTGATGTTTTGATTGCCAAGAGAGGAGTTATTTATCTATTCTATTCCAAAGGAATTGTTAAATGACAATCAGTGATTTTAGAAGATACTGTATGTTGCTCATTAAAGAACGAGTTAAATGAGAGAACTATAATGGTACTAACATTTTTCATTTTTAGGGTAGCCAAATGTGTAAACAGTTTAGACAGTTTAGTTTATTGGCTTTGTCAGTCTTAAACTGATATTGCACATTTATGTAGTCTAGAATACACTTTTAATAAGATAAGATCACTACCACAATGTTGTCTATGAATGTCTGCGTGTAGCTTTGCAAATAGGACTATAGAAGCAATTATTTATTTGACTTGCAGAACAAAGTGTGATTGTAATTGTTCTTTCTTTACCTATGAACAATAACAATGAGTCCTGAATGTGTGATTCTCTGTGGAAAAGCGGGGCACCAGTGTGTTGCAGAGCTAAGGATAATAATACCCTTGATTTATCTAGTCTTTGTAGAATTTCTTACACATGGATGCATAATGCATCAGATTTTCTCCCTCAATGTCAGTTCAATTACCTTTAGACCTGTGTGACAATGACCTATTTCCAGAAAACCTATTTCTATGGAAGGAACACATAATCTGACTCTTCTGTCTATCTCTTGTAGGGCAGAGAAAACCATGACCTGACCTGTTTCTGGGCTGGACTATCTTGTCATTAATCAAGCCTATTACATTGTATCTGAATCCATAAGACAATTAAGTAATATGCAATCATAAAAAGATCTGAGTAACACAGTACCCATCATCAAGCCTAGAGAGATGGTCCTTTCCGAGAAGAGCTCCAGGGCCTCGAGGCCTAAGAAAGAATGCAGAAAATGGGGCCTATGGCCCCAGAGTTTCCCCTCCCCGGCCCTGTGCTGCGCCTGTGGCCTGGGGATCATGCTGGCGGGCATCAACATCACCTTGGTGGGGGCTTTCACTTTCAAGTCCTTCATCCCCGCCAGCAACCCATCCATCGTCATTGGGCCACTGCTCCTAATAGTGGCTCTGTCCTTTTTTGGGGCATGCTGCATGTGTAGCCGACGGGCCCCGGCCCGCGATACCCGCAAGGCCAAAGGGGGCGAGAGCTGGGGGCTGATGCGGATGGGGGCCGGCGCAACGTTTGAGATGGAGACGAGCGAACACACACTGCAGGACACCACCGCCGTGCAGCTCAGTCCCACCAACTCCCTGACCTCCTCCCACAAGTCTAGTAACTCCACCCATAGGGACACCCCTGCACTGCGGGCCTGTGAGGATGACCCTGCCTCCAGGGCCTGTGAGCTCACCACCTCAGAGACCTATAATATAGATGTAACACCTGATGACCAGGCATTGACCACTGAGGACCAGGCATTGACCACTGACAACCAGGCGTTGACCTCTGAGGACCAGGCGTTGACCTCTGAGGACCAGGCATTGACCTCTGAGGACCAGGCATTGACCTCTGAGGACCAGGCAATGACCTCTGAGGACTAGACATTGACCTCTGAGTACCAGGCATTGACCTCTGAGGACCAGGCATTGTCCTCTGAGGACCAGGCATTGTCCTCTGAGGACCAGGCATTGACCTCTGATGTTGATTATAAGGAGAGCATCCAGTTGAAGGCTATACACAAGCCTTACCTAACGTAGCAAGGCTGGCTCCTGGCTATTACATAAACTGGTGCTGTATACTCCTCTGGTGCTATATACAGTGCATTTGGAAAGTATTCAGACCCTTTCACTTTTTCCTCAATTTGTTACGTTACAGCCTTATTCTAAAATGTATTAAATCATTTTTCAATCTACACACAATACCCCATAACGACAAAGCAAAAACATTTTTTTAATATATATAAATATTTTTATTTATTTATTTAAATGGCAATGTAACATTTACTTAAGTATTCAGACCCTTTACTCAGTACTTTGTTGAAGCACCTTTGGCAGCAATTACAGCCTTCGAGTCTTCTTGGGTATGACGCTACAAGCTTGACACACCTGTATTTGGGGAGTTTCTCCCATTCTTCTCTGCAGATCCTCTCAAGCTCTGTCAGGTTGGATGGGGAGTGTCACAGCACAGCTATATTCAGGTCTCTCCAGAGATGTTTGATTGGGTTCAAGTCCGGGCTCTGGCTTGGCCACTCAAGGATACTCAGAGACTTGTCCCGAAGTCACTGCTGGGTTGTCTTGGCTGTGTGCTTAGGGTCGCTGTCCTGTTGGAAGGTGAACCTTCACCCCAGTCTGAGGTCCTGAGCACTCTGGAGCAGGTTTTCATCAAGGATCTCTCTGTTCTTTGCTCCTTTCATCTTTCCCTCGATCCTGACTAGTCTCCCAGTCCCTGCCACTGAAAAACATCCCCACAGCATGATGCTGCCACCTCCATGCTTCACCGTAGGGATGGTGCGATGTTTCCTCCAGATGTGACACTTGACATTCAGGCCAAAGAGTTTAATCTTGGTTTCATCAGACCAGAGAATCTTGTTTCTCATGGTGAGAGTTCTTTAGGTGCCTTTTGGCAAACTCCAAGCAGGCTGTCATGTGCCTTTTACTGAGGAGTGGCTTCCATCTGGCCACTCTACCATAAAGGCCTGATTAGTAGAGTGCTGCAGAGATGGTTGTCCTTCTGGGAGGTTCTCCCATCTCCACAGAGGAACACTGGAGCTCTGTCATAGTGACCATCGGGTTCTTGGTCACCTCCCTGATTGCTCAGTTTGGCCGGGCGGCGAGCTCTAGGAAGAGTCTTGGTGGTTCTGAACTTCTTCCATTAAGAATGATGGAGGCCACTGTGTTCTTGGGGACCTTCAATGCTGCAGAAATGTTTTTGTACCCTTCCCCAGATCTGTGCCTCGACACAATCGGAGCTCTACGGAGAATTCCTTCGACCTCATGGCTTGGTTTTTGCTCTGACATGCACTGTCAACTGTGGTACTTTATATAGACAGGTGTGTGCCTTTCCAAGTCACGTCTAATCAATTGAATTTACCACAAGTGGACTCCAATCAAGTTGTAGAAACATCTCAAGGATGATCAATGGAAACAGAATGCACCTGAGCTCAATTTTGAGTCTCATAGCAAAGGGTCTGAATACTTATGTAAATAAGGTATTTCTGTTTTTTTATATATAGATTTTTTCATTTCTAACATTTCTAACACATTTCTAAAACCTGTATTTGCTTTGCCATTATGGGGCATTGTGTGTAGATTGATGAGGATTTTTTAGAATAAGGCTATAACGTAACAAAATGGGGAAAAGGGGAAAGGGTCGGAACACTTCCCGAATGCACTGTAAACTGTGGGTCCTGGAGTCTCTGGTCAAGAAGTTTCATCCTGGATATTTTTTGGGGATCATTTGAACTCATTAATGGCCATGATCTACGGTGGGCTGTGGTCATGAACCCAATTGTAAAATGGGATGAAGTGCATGTTCGAAAAACGAAAAACAAATCAATATGTTCTACTGTGCATATTTTGTAAAGGACTGTTACATTATGTATTTAAACTTAACCTTGTCCCCAGACTCAATTGCTATGACAGAAAGCCGGCTGAAGGATGAGGTTAATTCAGACGTGGAAAGAGGTGTTGACTAGATTATCTCAGATGTTATAAGAGCAAGCTCTGCCAGTCAGTCTCAGCGTCAGTTAATGTCTGCGTCCCAAATGGCACCATATTTTCCTTTAGGCCTCTGGTTTAAAGGAGTGCACTATAATGGAAATAGGTGCCATTTGGGAAACGTAAAATATGAGGAGGGGAAAAAATGAAGAAGTGGAGAACTAAGCCTCTGATTCGTTGTAGATTGTGTCGGTCTCCCTGTCTGGCTAAATCTAGTCCTCAGTATGAGAAAAAAATAATGTTAATCTTGTTGGATGTTGTACTAAGATCTGGGGACTGTGGGGAGGATGATGGCTACATTTACAGCCAAACCCCCTTTGGCGAGGAGCTTATATGAAGTACAGTTAAAGAATTTAAAGGGACAGTTCACCCAAATTAGACAAATCCAGTAAGCAATCTTAGGACAACGTAAAACAGCAATCTGTGCTTTGGTTTTGTGTACCTGGCCACCTGACTGCATATCCGGTAAGGAAGCCAATATGTAATGTAGTAATTTGGGTGAACTATGCCTTTAAGACTGTAAAAACATCATGGCCAGTACCAGCATAGACCCTGCACAGACCCTGTCCTACTATTTTGAGATCTTCTTCTTTCTTTTCTTGGCCTATTGGTAAATCCTGTTACCTTGGACACCGTATGTACAGTACAAAGGGACAACTTAGTATTTACAGCAAAGTAAGGCTCCCTGAGTCATGAAAGCTGGTGAATCATTGGCTAGCAGAAACTGTGATTCCTGTCATTTTCTCTCTGTGTCACCTGCAGGTATTGCCTTGTAGTACTAAAGTAGAGCATTAAAATACATATGTCTTTTGCATTTTTTTCTTATACTGTATGCTAGGATGAGGGAGATGTTATTCGATGTAACTGTTGTACGATAAATGTGATGGGTTTGTTTGGAAAACATAAAGAAAATACTGTTTGCAACCTAAAACTGACTCCGATATACAGTATGCTTACATTTCAGATGTACTGCAGGACAAACATTCTGGGAGTCTAAATGTAGCAAGCCTCCTCAACCAGATCTCCTCCTTGTAGCCTGGAGATGAGATTAACATGTAGCTGACACCAGACAGTAGACAAGTTTCAGACAAGACAGTATACACCGAGTGTACAAAACAATAGGAACACGTTCCTAACATTAAGTTGCACCCCTTTTTGCCCTCAGAACCAGGGGCACAACTCTCCCCCCCCCCTGCTCCGAACAGCCTCAATTCATTGTGGAATGGACTCTACAAGGTGTCAAAGCGTTCCACAGGGATGCTGGCCCACGTTGACTCCAATGCTTCCCACAGTTTTGTCAAGTTGGCTGGATGTCTTTTGGTTGGTGGACCATTCTTTATATACACAGGAAACTGTTGAGCGTGAAAAACTCAGCAGCATTGCAGTTCTTGACACACTCAAAACGGTGTGCCTGACACCTACTACTATACCTCGTTCAAAGGCACATAAATCTTTTGTCTTGCCCGTTAACCCTCTGAATTGCACACCGAACAAACACATAACACCATCAATGTCTCAATTGTCTCAAGGCTTAAAGAACCTTCTTTAACCTGTCTTCTCCGCTTCATCTGCACTGATTGAAGTGGATTTAACAAGTAACATCAATAAAGGACCTGGAGTCACCTGGTCAGTCTGTCATGGAAAGAGCAGATGTTGCTGATGTTTTGTACACTCAGTGTAAACTAGACCAGGCAGGATGTGGGGATAATTCTGTCTTATCAGCAAGGATCCTGTGCAGTGAATACAGAACAGCTCCTTCAGCTCTTTCCACAGCGTTTTGCCCACCACCATCACTTGGCATTTCACCCAACAGGCCGTGGCAAGGCGAGACTGTCTGTTTACTCATCGTTACACATCTGCTGTCCGCAAACACAGCTAGCCACACAGCCATACATTACAACGAGCAGAGTTCACAGCAGACAAGACCAGTGCAGAGGAAGCAGATGCTCCGAGTTGACACAAAATGGCCGTCTGGTATTTCAATAACACATTAATACAATGTCTTCAGAAAGTATTCATACCCCTTGACTTACTGCACATTTTGTTGTGTTACAGCACGTGTCAAACTCCTTCCACGGAGGACCGAGTGTCTGTGGGTTTTTGCTCCTCCCTTGTACATGGCTGACGAATTAAGGTCACTGATTAGTAAGGAACTCTCCTCACCTGGTTGTCGAGGTCTTAACTGAAAGGAAAACCCAGCAGGACCTTCATGGAATGAGTTTGACACTCCTGTGTTAAAGCCTGAATTCAAAATGGATTAAATAGATGTGTTTTCTCACCCATCGACACATTGACCAGGGGTCTTTTCACAGTCCCCAAATCCAGAACAAATTCAAGAAAGAGTACAGTATTATATAGAGCCCTTATTGCATGGAACTTCCTTCCATCTCATATTGCTCAAATAAACAGCAAACCTGGTTCTAATAAAAAACAGATAAAGCAACAACTCACGGCACAACGCCTCTCCACAATTTGACCTAGACAGTTTGTGTGTATGCATTGATATGTAGGCAACGTATGCCTTCAAATAAAATGTATGCAGTTCTGTCCTTGAGCTGTTCATGTCTATTGATGTTCTGTATTCTGTCATTCTGCATTATGTATCATGTTTTGTGTGGACCCCAGGAAGAGTAGCTGCTGCTTTTGCAACAACAAATGGGGATCCTAATAAAATACCAAATACAAAAACACATAACACCACAGAATGAGAAAGTGAAAGCATGTTTTTTAAAATTTTAGCAATTTGAAAATAAAATACAGAAATATCTCATTTACATAAGTGCTCACACCCCTGAGTCAATACCTTGTAGAATCACCTTTGGCAGCGATTACAGATGTGAGTCTTTCTGGATACATCTTTCCACACCTGGCTGTGCAACATTTGCCCATTATTATTTTCTAAATCCTTCAAGCTCTGTTAAATTGGTTGTTGATCATTGCTAGACAACCATTTTCAGGTCTTGTCATAGATTTTCAAATATATCAAAACTGTAACTTGGCCACTCAGGAACAATCACATCTTCTTGGTAAGCAACTGCAGTTTTGATTTGGCCTTGTGTTGTAGGTTATTATCCTGCTGAAAGGTGAATTCATCTCCCAGTGTCTGGTGGAAAGCAGACTGAAGTTTTCCTCAACGATTTTGCCTGTGCTTAGCTCCATTCTGTTTATTTTGTATCCTGAAAAACTCCTTAACAATTACAAGCATACCCGAACCCATAACATGATGCAGCCACCACTATCAACATTCACATCGACAGGGTTGTAGTGGAGCTGGTAGAGAGCTTTCCACATCACTAAGGACCTATCATGGTCCAAACACACCGAGACAGTCGATAAGAGGGCACGGCAATGCCTACTCCCCCTCAGTAGGCTGGAAATATTTGGCATGGGTCCTCAGATCCTCAGAAAGTTCTACAGCTGCACCATCGAGAGCATCCTGACTGGTTGCATCACTGCTTGGTATGGCAACTGCTCGCCATCCGACCACAAGGCTCTACAGAAGGCAGTGCATATGGCCCAGCACATCACTGGGGCTGAGCTTCCTGCAATTCAGAACCTCTATACCACGACGTGTCAGAGGAACGCCCTAAAAATTGTTAGTCTCCAGCCACCCAAATCATAGACTTTTCTTTCTGCTACTGCATGGCATGCGGTACTAAAGTGCCAAGTCACGGGCCAAAAGGCTCCTTAACAGCTTCTACCCCCAAGCCATTAGACTGCTGAACAGTTAATCAAATGTCTACCAGGACTATTGACAACCTTATTTTAGTACTGTTTATTCATTATGCTTTTTTTGCACTGACTCACTTGCACAGGCTCGATGTACACTCACTGGACTCTAACCACACACTACACTTATAGTCCAACGCGCACGCACACGCACGCACGCACGCACGCACGCACGCACACACACACACACACACACACACACACACACACACACACACACACACACACACACACACACACACACACACACACACACACCTTCACACTCTGCTACTCTCTGTTTATTATACATGCATAGTCACTTTACCCCTACCCACATGTATACTACCGTTCAAAAGTTTGGGGTCACTAAGTAATGTCCTTGTTTTTGAAAGAAAACCACATTTTTTTATCCATTGAACAAACATAAAATTGATCAGAAATACAGTGTAGACATTGTTAATGTTGTAAATGACTATTGTAGCTGGAAATGGCAGATTTTTTATGGAAGCTGCCAGTTGAGGACTTGTGAGGCATCTGTTTCTCAAACTAGACACTCTAATTGTGCTTGTCCTTTTGCTCCGGGCCCTCCCACTCCTCTTGGTTAGAGCAAGTTTGCGCTGTTCTGTGAAAGGGGTAGTACACAGCGTTGTACAAGATCTTCAGTTTCTTGGAAATTTCTCGCATGTATTAGCCTTAATTTCTCAGAACAAGAATAGACTGACAAGTTTCAGAAGGAAGGTCTTTGCTTCTGGCCATTAATTGAACCCAGAAATGCTGATGCTTTAGATACTCAACTAGTCTAAAGAAGGTCAATTTTGTTGCTTCTTTAAATCCGCACCACAGTTTTCAGCTGTACTAGCATAATTGTAAAAGGGTTGTCTATTGATCAATTAGTATTTTAAAATGCTAAACTTGGATTAGCTAACACAACGTGCCATCGGAACACAGGAGTGATGGTTGCTGATAATGGGCCTCTGTACGCCTATGTAGATATTCCATTGAACATCTGCCGTTTCCAGCTACAAATTGTCATTTACAGCATAAACAATGTCTACACCTGTATTTCTGATCAATTTGATGTTGTTTTAATGGACAAAAAATGCACTTTCCTTTCAAAAACAAGGACATTTCTTAGTGACCCCAAACTTTTGAATTTGTAGTGTACATATTACCTAAATTGCCTTGACTAATCCGTACCCCTGCACATTGACTCGGTACAGGTACCCCTTGTACAGTAACATCACCATCCAAAGTGTAGTTGATAACTTCACCATGCTCAAAGGGATATTCAGTGACTGCTTTATTTAGTATTTTGACCCGTCTACCGATAGGTGCGAGGCATTGGAAAACCTCCCTGGTCTTTTTGGTTGGTATGTGTGTGAGTGGTGTAAACACTATTATTGCACACAGAGCTCGTCCATGCAACTCATTATGTGACTTGTTTAGTCACATTTTTACTCAAGACATTTCAGCTTCTCATTTGTTATGGATTTGTAAAAGATTAGAAAATCATCATTCGAGTTTGAAATGATGGGGTGTTGTGTGGAGGCCAATGACAACAACAAAAAAACAATGAATTTTAGTACATTTTAAATTCAGCCTGTAACACAACAAAATGTGGAAAAAGTCAAGGGGTGTGAATACGTTCCGAAGGCCCTGTCAATCTGGCGACTGGCATTGGTGCCACTTGAGATGGAGTAGGGACAGCGCACACGAAGTTCGGTTGATTTATGTTTGCAGTGATCTAATTTGGCTGGATGCATCCAGAGAAGATGGGGATTCATCCCAAATGGCACCCTATTCCCTGTGTAGTGCACTACTTTTGATCCCTTGGTCCTGGTCAAAAGTGGTGCACTTTATAAGGAATAGGGTGCCATTTGGGACACCGCCTGGATGTGTTACGATGAACCAGTCACAGGGGCCGTAGATTCATTTGTATATCTTCATGGGAATATTCATTAGATAGGATCTGAATTGCAATCACTGGCGACAATAATTGCTTACGGAGGCAAAATTCTAATGTGATTTGGGAGCTCATGTCCCTTACTCTTCTCTCATTGTGGGGCAGTGCTTTGTGTATTTAATAACGCTGGCATTGGGACTAAAGGCCTAATTGCTTGGTCATGTCAGGGCCAGAGCACAAGGTTATTGCCTATATGATTCAGTAAAGCATTGCATTTCTCATTAGCCTGTGCTCAGGGCCATTACACACTTACCATGCAAGCCTTGTCATGCAAATGTGATGCTTTGAATGAAGAATGCGTTCAAAACTCTGACAAATAAAGTGGGGTATAGGAAATACAAATAACCTCATATGAAGATTTGATAAATGGTGAATTCTGGTTCAAATTACATTTGAATTATTGTCATAAAAAAAATGGAATGATTTGTTGAAGACATGCAATTATTACTCAGACAAGCATTCTATTTGACAGTCAGATAAAGTTATTTGAACCCCTGTCTCCATCTAGTGAATAAAGGTGGAAAAGACACCAACGGTCAATTTGTACGTAGGATACTGTACAATTCTGTCACTAGAGGGAGATCTAACCATTCACAATAGAAGGAAGAGAAAGTGTGAGACTGTGCAAGGCTTGGCACAAAAGACGTTAGTTATATCTAGATGTTATTTTTACACCTGCTAAATGATGTTAATAGCCATCAGCATACCACCTGCATCCCACTGCTGGCTTACCAATGAAGCTAAGCAGGTTTGGTCCCTGGATGGGAGACCAGATGCTGCTTGAAGTGATGTTGGATGTCCAGTAGGAGGTACACTATCCTCTGGTAAAACATAAATCCCCCAGGGCAGTGATTGGGAAAATTGTCCCAATCTGGCCCTAACAACAACATGGCTACCTAATCATCCCCAGCTTCCAATTGGCTAATTCATCTCCCTTGTAACTAATTCCCCAGGCCGTTACTGTGAATTATATTTTTTTCTCAGTCAACTTACCTGGTAAAGAACAGGTAATAAAATATATGCTCTGTATTGTATTCAATTTTCTGACCAAATGAATCACTAGATAATTTATTCATAATCTTCAATACTTGTGAGAGTTGCTTTGATCATAGTGTCTTTGTAAGGTCTAACAATCAGATCAATCTAATCAAAACGATCATGTCTGTAATGGTATCTTAGGATTCATTACATTGGACATAACATGTTTGTAAGTCGCTCTGGATAAGAGCGTCTGCTAAATGACTTAAATGTAAATGTAATGTAACATATTGCTTTCTTCAATGTTGTACATCCAAGGACTCTGGAGTCAGAATATAATTTATTGACATATAGTCATGTAATAATATGGTGGAGAAATGATTGTACATTTTCCAAAAATTCCCAGGTTTTCCAGAAATCCTGGTTTGAATTTGGCAACCCTGGATAGGAATATTAATGCCAGATTTTGTCACTGTCCTTGGGCACCAATTTCTTCAACAACTTTTTGTTCAGAGAGAAAGAATCCTCCAGTGGCCCTGAACCGCTCTCGCCTACTGACTTGAGATGCTAAACACACTTCTCCCATGGGAAATAAACCCAGGTGTGAGATGATTCTGGTAGAACAATAGCAAGGTGAACTGTCTTCTGACGCTCTTTGCACAAAACGATCAGCTGCAGGTGAATGACCAGGAACATGAGCGTTTGTAATGACCTCACTATATATTATAATAGCGCATTTATAAGGATAAACATTATGACTTCAAAATGGACCACTTTCAGTCAAAGTCAAAATGTCAAACATGATTTTGATTCTCTTAAAATACTCCACCTTTTCCGAAGCATCCAGTTTCCAGTTATATTGCACGTGTCCTTCCTTCCTGTCATAACAATATAAAATAAAACATACAAACAATGTTTAATTGACATTTTTCATTACAAAAAAAAGATCAATTTTACATTAAAGAAGGAGGGCCTTCTCTTTAGAAAAAGCGTAAGGCTATTAACTAATTCATGTAGCTATTGTCTCGAGCCTTGTGGTGTCTTTGATTTCCTATGTAAATCACCAGCCCGATTACAAAATGAGCTGCGTGGTGCACTTGTCTTCTCGCTGCAGTGGGCTCTTCTATTCCTGATGACTGCTGTAGTATAGGTGCTGCTGAGTGCTGACTCGGCTATTGTAAAACAAATGATATGTCTGTCTTCTTGTCACAATAATCCACATCTATTTCAACAGGGAGGAGGAACGGCATTAAAGCCGAATGGAGGATATTACTATTATTATTCATCTCATGATAAATGCATAAATGTCCACCAAAGCTGAATCCGACATCGTATTCTAATGGCCTGATTGCTCTATTCATATATATTAATTTCTTGCCTCATTCTCTAGCAGCCCTGCCCCCTCCTTTTAATGCCAAACTGGTCATATTTTGTCCCCAGATTAGCATAGAGGCAGGCTGACAGTTGCCTCTGCTCAAGGTATTTAGGAGACATAATTCATTCATAGATATAGAAGTGCTCTCGTTTGTCATCCCCGTTTTTCTGCCGACTGACGCTTTCCACCATTTCCTCTGGGTGGTGTGTGTGTGTGTGTGTGTGTCAGGGGAGGGGCAGCCCATCTGATGTATTAGCTGGCATATGCAAGCAATGAATTATCAAGGAGGAGGAAAGGGAAAAGGAGTCAATGATCCCCTCCTAGAGAGAGTCCAGGCCTGTGTGGCCTAAGGGGCCCTTACCGTATTCACCCAATCATTTCACAGGAAAGTGTGCAGAGGGACCTAGGGAGTAGTGTAGGAGGGAGAGAAGATGGAGCACCAGTGCTCATGAACAAACCCGCTCACACACTCTTTCATTTCCTCAAGCTTACTCTCACTCTTTGCCCCCTTCTATGCATGCACACACACACACGACAGGAACTGGAGAGGAGTTCTGATCACTTCAGTAATAATCCATTTTTATACACACTTACTCCTTCTGACTGATTCGGCTGAGCTGGAATAGCCACGCCGTGACCGGCAGCCATTTTGCCATCATGTCCCAGTTTTCCTCCTTTCCCCTCTGCCTTTCCTCAAATCAAAATGTGGCCCTGATTGACTGTACTGCTCTGACTAATAGAGTGGATACGGCAAATGGAATAACAGTTTTTCCCCCTCTATCTTTCTCCCTCTCTCCTTCTCTCCCTCACTCTCTCACATGTCCACAGATTGAGCGTTTCGATCCTGTTTTTGATGAGGACGAGCCACTCGGCGCCGGCGGGTGGCGGATGCCGATGCCTCAGACGGCGGCGGCACGTGGTGGCAGCCTGGGCCGGCGGAGCCTCCCGTGACTGACAGGGCTGACAATTAGGTCGTTAGACAGCATTATTGTACGTCCCAAATGGCACCCTGTTCACTTTGCAGCGCACTACTTTTGACCAGTGGCTATATGTAGGGAATAGGGTGCCATTTGGGACGCAACCCTATGAGTGGGCTGATAGATGGCTGATAGCTCCGTAATGGGTTTTTAATGCTGGAATCTAAGCGGAGCGCCACCGGGGACAGCAGGCATTATGTGCAACCAGACAGGTGGGTTCCTCCACAAGAAAGGGAGAAACTCTCTTGGGTTCTGAGGGAAGGGTGAAGGGAGGAGGGGAAGAGGGGAGGAAAGAGGAGGAGAGAGGCTCTAAAAATAAAACAGCCCAGCGACTGATCCTGTTCAACACAAGGAGAAAATAAAGTGTTTTTTACTGGATGACTGACCTGGTTTTAGATCCTCCATACTCCTGTGTGGTGTCCATAACAGGACTTGTTTCAAGGTCAAGCTGCACTAATATGGACACCGTACTTCTGCTCTTCACTTTCATCTGGTAGAGAAGGCCCGTTTATAAAAACATTTTTTGCCTTCTTTTGCTTTGGAATCATTTGTAAATTGTAGTAGGGGTCTTAAGGAAATCACAAGGGATGGAAAATTGTCTCCACCTTCCAGATGATTGTATTTCCTAAGAGGTGAAGTGGTGTTTTAAATCGTTTTAATCTGAGATGGCTCAATGGCAGTAGGGAACTAATTTTAAAACAATGGACAATATCCCCGTCCTTTTGTGTTGTTGTATTGTAAAGATTTATCATCCGGCACAGTGCACATTGAATCTAAGCTGCCCAGAGTTTTAAAATCAAGAGTTACAAAAAAAAATCTTCCCATATAAACGATAAACTTTTAAGTTATAAGACATAGGCTAATGTGTACGGGGTGTTACAGAGGGATAGTTTAAGGAGAGATTAGGGAGAGCGAATCAAAGCCTCAAGTAAAACTCCGTCAGAAACGGAGCGGTTGTTTGGTGCTTGGCATCGACTCATGCCTGATGCTTTATGCTTTTAAAAGGAGGGGCTTGGAGGAGAGCTTTGCCAGCCAGCATTGAGTGACTGACTGAGTGTGCATCCCAAATGGCACCCTATTCCCTATATAAAGCACTGCTTTTGACCAGAGGCCTATGGATGGGCTCTGGTCAAAAGTAGTGCACTATATAGGGAATAGGGTGCAAATTGGGGACACACACCCACTCTGTCTACTACCAAACCCGCGCTTCTTTCTCCCTTTGGCTCTGCCATTGAGAATGAATGGGCCTCTTCACAGCCATCGTGGACCTGGAGAGCCCCTAGTGGTGGTGTTGGGTAGAAGAACTCACAAGAGGGAGGAGATGGATGCTGTTTCAAAGGTGAATAATGGTGGTTGCTTTCTCAGGCTGTTTCTGATTTGGCCACATGAATCATACCGTGTCACTGTGCTTCATCGAACAGCAGAACCAAATGACCTGGATGGCAGTTGAGATTATAGTAAAAGTACACGGTGCGAGTGGTCAATGCCGTTCGAGATTCTGCAAAGATGATAACGGCAATTATTATGAAGATCTCCACAGACCTTCACGCTTTATATGATCACATAGGAAGACATGTAGACTTGCAGTAGCCTCAAACTGTGGCCATGGGTGTGCTATTCATTTTAAGGTTGAACGTTACATTAGTTTGTAAGAGAGCCTTACATTTAGGCTATTTACTGTATTGCAAAATTAATATTTCATTGTGTTTGGTGGACAACACAACCAATTATCAGCATTTAAAGGAGATGTATTTATTGCTTGGATAGTTCCACCCGTGACACTGACTTATTCTAGCTTTAATTCCAGTTTGTCAAAAAGTAATTGACATGTTGGATTAACGTCTCCATGTCAACCAAAAAATGGAAGTTATAGAGTAGGACGAAATCAAATAAAACTTTCAATGCACTTTAAATAACATGGATTTGATTTAGTCATGTTATTTAACTTAGACGGTTGGTTGAGATGGAGATTTGAATCCAATTTGTAGACAAACTGGACTACTGTCAGTCAGTGGCACAGATGAAACTATCCAAGCAGAAGATACATCTCCGTCTAATGTTGATACTTGGTTGCGCTGACAACCCAAGGCAACTTAATATCACGAAATATCATTACATTTTAAAGAGCTTGAAACCCTCGGCCTGACAATTGTATTGTCTATTGTCTGTTGATGACTTTGCCAAATGCTAGGGCTAATAACATCATTAATAAAGTAGGATCACATTTCAGAAGCTCTGTTAAACCTACTTTTTGGACTGAATCAGATAGTAATAGTGAATCTACACTGAACAAAAAATATAAACGCAACATGTAAAGTGTTGGTCCCATGTTTCATGAGCTGATATAAAAGATCCCTGAAATGTTCCATATGCACAAAAAGCTTATTTCTCTCATTTTGTGTACAAATTTGTTAGTGAAGATTCCTCCATCCACCTGGCGTGGCATATCAAGAAACGGATTAGATAGCAGGATCATTACACAGGTGTACCTTGTGCCGGGGACAAGAAAAGACCACTCTAAAATGTGCATAATGCCACAGATGTCTCAAGATTTGAGGGAGCATGCAACTGGCATGCTGACTGCAGGAATGCCCACCAGAGCTGTTGCCAGAGAATTGAATGTTCATTTCTCTACCATAAGCCATTTTGTCAGTACGGCCAACCGGCCTCACAACCGCGGACCACGTGTAACCACGCCAGCCCGGGACCTTCACATCTGGCTTCTTCACCTGCGGGGGTGTCTGGGAACAGCCACCCGGCAATCCAAAGATTTTCTGCACAAACTGTCAGAAACCGTCTCAGGGAAGCTCATCTGCGTGCTCGTCGTTCTCACCAGGGTTTTGATCTGACAGCAGTTCAGTGTTGTAACCAACTTCAGTGGACAAATGCTTACCTTTGATGGCCACTAGCATGCTGGAGGAGTGTGATTTTCACGGATGAGTACAGGTTTCAACTGTACTAGGCAGATGTCAGACTGCCAATATCCAGCAACTTCGCACAACCATTGAAGAGGAGTGGGACAACATTCCACAAACCACAATCAACAGCATGATCAACTCAATGCGAAGGAGATTTGTCCCACCGCGAGACGCAAATGGTGTTCACACCAGATACCGACTGGTTTTCTGATCCACGCCCTTGTTGCTTGTTGCGTGTATGTTTTGTTTAGTGTATTTCATTTTTAAAGTGGTGATATCTCAATAATCATTCTCAGGGTAGCCTAGTGGTTAGAGTGTTGGACTAGTAACTGAAAGGTTGCAAGTTCAAATCCCCGAGCTGACAAGGTACAAATCTGTCGTTCTGCCCCTGAACAGGCAGTTAACCCACTGTTCCTAGGCAGTCATTGAAAATAAGAATTTGTTCTTAACTGACTTGCCTAGTAAAATAAAGGTAAAATTTTTAAAAAAGCACATTGGTAATAGTCAATGATACAGTAAATATCATAGCTGGGAGACCAAGGGGTAGCTGGAGATACATTTTCCAGTAGGAGCATCGTCCGGGTTAGGGAGGGCTTGTTTGGTAGGGATGTCCTTGTCACATTGTGCACCAGCGACTTCTGTGGCGGGCCAGGCACAGTGTGCGCTAACCAAGGTTGCCAGGTGCAAGGTGTTTCCTCCGACACATTGGTGCGACTGGCTTCCGGGTTGAATGCGTGCTGTGTTAAGAAGCAGTGTGGCTAGGTTGGGTTGTGTATCGGAGGACGCATAACTTTCAACCTTCGTCTCTGCCGAGCCAGTACGGGAGTTGTAGCGATGACACAAGATAGTAGCTACTACAACAATTGGACACCACGAAATTGGGGAGAAAAAAGGGGTTAAAAAAAGAAAGAAATGTCACCCTCAAAACAGCAGTTTATTACTTTTTTCAAATCCAATGTATTTCCCGCCCAGATTCCACATCCCAATATGATCAATTACATTGACACAACGTTGATTCAACTCATTTGTGCCCAGTGGGCAATTTCCTCTGCAGGGATCCTACTAGTTGGAGATGAGAACGGCTGATAACAATGCAAGTCATTGAGCTGCAGTCTGTGCCGTGGCTCTCTCACCCGCCAGGCCCCGACCACCCGTCACTTCAGAGAATACACACCACTACAGTACGTACTGAACCTAGTTCGCAAACATTTCATATGTGTATGTGTACCTGCCTGATTGTGAGTGTTTAACCCATACTCCTTGTGTCGGGTGTACATGGTCAGCCTGGTCTCATAAACTAGACGTAACATAGTAAAGGTTACTATTTCATGTATACCCCTGAGTCCAGGTTGACATGGTTTCTTAAACCCTTCCTTTGTGTTCCTTGCTCAGTATCTTTTCATCAGAATTGCATTTCCTGACAGTACTACCTCCATGTCAGATGTTCAACTGAGTTTATAGAAACACAGATCTTACTAGTTAACTTATCCATCTGCCCACTACTACACATAGGGTCCGTCCCAAATGAAACCATACTCCCTATACAGTGCACTACGTTTGGCCAGGGCACATAGGGCTCTGGTCACAAGTAGTGCACTATGTTGGGACCCAGGTGCCATTTGGGACGCATCCAGTCATCACAAAGCGTCCATTCAGACCCGTGGCTGAGGAGTGAGAGGGAGTAACACAACAATGTGTGTATGATTGCTGCAGCGGGCTTTTAAGTGACAGGTAAATTGCAGGTTAAGTGGGGAACACAGCCTTTTAACAAGAGGCTTCGGGCTCCTGCAAATCCTCCTTAGACTCTAATCTGAATACAAAAGGCAGGGGCGGAGGGGGATTAAAGTTGACCCCTCAATGTGCTGTTTGTTTCCGAGTGGAGGGCTCGGTTTGGAGAGCACGGAGAGGAGGGCGAGGCCCCCTAGGTTTACGTTTCCCTTTGTGCGACGCGGCGGCATTTAAAAACAACGGCGCCCACAATAAAGCCTCTTCAGTCGCTAATTTCACCCGGGAGGACAAAAGAAAGGCTTGAGTCCTTGGCTTTGCCCCCAGAGTTCTTAGTCACCAGGCCTTGGGAAAGGGAGGAATGGAGGCAGGAGCCTGAGCAGGCTACGTTGGAAGAGAGAGAGAGAGCGAGAGAGAGAGAGAGCGAGAGAGAGGTGGAATTCAGAGATCTTCAAAAGGACTGTTTATTTAATTGCGGATGAAATGCTGTATAACGTGGCAGCCATTATCACAAGCTGCGAAAGGGAAAACAAATCCTAGCTTTATTTAGCAGTGACGGATGGAAAGAGGAGAAGAAGAGAGGAGAAGAGAAAAGGGCCGGGGTGAGGCAGGCGGGTGGTAGGGGCTCGAGGAAAGAGAGGAGAGAGAGAAAGGCGCTTTGGGTTGTCAACGTTTTAGAGGCTTACAGTCAAACCTATCCAGGCTCAGGAGAGAGGAGGCTGGGTGTTAGGAAGGCAGAATGACTCCTGATAGAAGGAGTTTGCGGCTCAAGTCTCCGGGAATCGTCTTGGCTTCCGGATGAGGGGAGGACTAATTGATTCTCTGAAGTTTCCTGTCGCAGAGCCCGATTACAGGTGTGACCGGATTAAAAAAAGGAGGGGAAAAAAACAAGGGATCTGGAGGAGGAGTGTTGAGAAATCAAAGAGAAGAGATGATGAGGGCTGCCACCATACGGATCAGTGGGAATGTTTGTCTGTCTGTCTGTCATGTGTGTGTGTGTGTGTGTATGTGTGTAGAAGGGGGCAAGAGTGAGAGTGAGCTTGTCTGTCTGTCTGTCTGTCTGCTTACATGTGCACCTGCATTTGATCTGCATGCTCACTAGCAATCTATAGGTCATGTTACGAAGGACCCCCTTTCTCAGTGTATCCAAGCGCACAATGTGCTTCAGCTCTCTCTCCCTCATCACTCTTACGGTTACAGCATCTCAGAGCCAGGGGCGTGTCCACTCACCACCCCCACCACCGTCCACCCTGGCTGGGGGAAGATTGAGTGCTGAGGTATGGGGGAACCACCATACAGAGCTCTGAGAGAGGAGGCTCCAAGAGAAGGAGAGTTCATACCCCACATATCCAGACCTAAGCTGTCACGCGCCCTGGCCTTAATGGCTTGTTTAGTGGCTGAAGCCCAATCTGGGGCCCCGGATAGCCATTATTCAGAGGAGGATCGATCGGGCCCCTGGGCCACAGGCGTCTCGGGGCCCCTGCGGTTCCCTGTCCCTGAACCTGTACTGTAATAAGCGTACTCATGTCAAGGCGGTAATTATCATTGATCTGGAGCTGCTGTGACAGGGGCCAGGGTAGGGGCCTTGCTGTGTGATTCATACTCAGCATGGAGCTACTGCTGTACATGGGGACAGCCACTGCCCAGACACCCAAGCCACCATTCTCCCATAGTCTATCAGCCTTTGTGGGCCCTGCTATGGCATGGATTAGCCCTGTGGATACTAAAGGGAGGGAACGGGAAGGTGGGTGTAGGGAGTGTACTTACCATTTCCGTGCTAGATCTGATCACAAGCTCTACTGCATGTAACAAATGAACTCTGCAAGACAAGAGTATATCATTATGATACAAATGTTTGGTATTACTCAATATCTCACTCACATATTGGACTTTTATGGTATTCTATGCACGTGAACAAGAACAGACATCAAATCATTTATTTTAATAAAACTACATGTAGTGCTCACACAGTGTGTGATGTCACATGCGAGGCCCAGGTCACTCTCCTCTTACTCAGCTGCAGGTGACCACACAGTGTGTGATGTCACATGCGAGGCCCAGGTCACTCTCCTCTAACTCAGCTGCAGGTGACCACACAGTGTGTGATGTCACATGCGAGGCCCAGGTCACTCTCCTCTCACTCAGCAGCAGGTGACCACACAGTGTGTGATGTGTAGTGGAAATTTCCTGTATTTACCAGATCATGAGAGCAAACCACACACACAAGTCAGAGTTATCATAAAGTCCATCTTTAATTATATGTCAGAGCAGCTCACAGATTACTGCACCTGTACATAGCCCACCTATATTTTAGCCCAAACAACTAACTACCTCTTTCCCTACTGTATTTAATTTATTTATTTTGCTCCTTTGCACCCCATTATTTTTATTTCTACTTTGCACATTCTTCCATTGCAAATCTACCATTCCAGTGTTTTACTTGCTATATTGTATTTACTTTGCCACCATGGCCTTTTTTTGCCTTTACCTCCCTTATCTCACCTCATTTGCTCACATCGTATATAGACTTGTTTATACTGTATTATTGACTGTATGTTTGTTTTGCTCCATGTGTAACTCTGTGTCGTTGTATGTGTCAAACTGCTTTGCTTTATCTTGGCCAGGTCGCAATTGTAAATGAGAACTTGTTCTCAACTGGGGCGGCAGGGTAGCCTAGTGGTTAGAGCGTTGGACTATTAACCGGAAGGTTGTGAGTTCAAGCCCCCGAGCTGACAAGGTACAAATCTGTCGTTTTGCCCCTGAACAGGCAGTTAACCCACTGTGCCTAGGCCGTCATTGAAAATAAGAATATGTTCTTAACTGACTTGCCTGGTTAAATAAAGGTTAAAAAAAAAAAAAAAAAAAAAAACTTGCCTACCTGGTTAAATAAAGGTGAAATAAATAAAATAAATAAATATGAGCTCCATCACAACCCTGTGACTCTCAGATCAATTCAGTGTCTATAAATGAATTCTCTGAGAGTCCTTACACATTGCAACTGAGATCCACATAGCACACATAGCCAGACAGCATTGGCTATAAATTATCATTCAGCTTTGTCTCCTAAACTATGTTCTTATCTCGCTCTCAGGACCATAAAACAAAACCTCATCAACAGTCATATATCAAATACACCCCTCCTGGACAAGATCACAGAGACACAGTGACTAGCACACCTCAATCATCCCTTAACATGGTTTAAAATATATGTTTACATATGAAGACAAGCTTGACCTCTCTGCGGCCCAAGTAACTGAACCCTGACAGAGAACTGCAACCGGCCAACAGTATTATCCAAAAATAGACATTCTAATGACATATCTCACATAAGCATGCAATAAAAATAAAACATCTTATATGTTACCCAACTATTCTGATTAATCCCCAACATGCCCCTCTCAAGGGACTCAGTCCCTTCTGAAGAATCAGAATAGTAACATGGCACCTTACTCAATATTTAAAATACAATTTAAAAAAACAAATCCCCTCAATGTAATATACCTAAGCTTTCTCCCTTTTGAAACTAAGTTTACAACCTTTATTCTACAAGAAAAACAACAACATATAGGACAGACATCTCTCTAAATCCTCATGCTCCGAAATATACTCAGGAATAGAGAATAGGTCAGGGAAATCATTCATATTCCAAATCATTATTAACAACCCAACTATTTATCCAACCAAAATGTAGAATGGCATTCCTCATCTTTACCACTCATGACTTGTCCATAAACATGAAACAAAAGCAGTCGACAGCTTAGATCTGATACTGTACACCAATTTCTGGCTTGGTTCTTTCCTCTCGGTAGAAGTGGTTCGGAAGGCCTTCTTCAACGCCTTTATCAACCTTCTTCAGCCAGTTAGAGGGGGTTTTGAGGTACACACACTATTCTGTCCAATTATCTCTTCCATGCATTAAGATACCGTCTGATGTCACTTTTCATGATAACCTCGAAAGAACAGATCAGAACAGTTTAGTTCAGTTCATTAACTACATGATAAACTATTACTTTTACCAATTATTCTTAATACACATATTTCACAGAGAATATCAACACATTCTATTGAAACTATTCTTTCAAATTGGATTATACTCCCCATCTCACTGTCAACTCCATCGTAGAGCCAAGGATCAAGAAGTTAGACCTATACCCCTCGGGAATAGAACAACACAACAATACACTCCTTCACATATCAATTCAAACCCTCAAAAAACAGAATCCTCCCCCATGTTTTACACATATCTCTCCGTATGAGAGTAATGTAAAACAACTTAAAAAAATATATAAAACAAAATTTCAACTAACCTAATCAAATTAAAATCACTAAACTGAAAAAAAAACTCCAAAGAAAAAGGATTTAACCCCTATTGTTACGGTTTTCTTCTGGTGAAAGAGAAGAGGACCAAAATGCAGTGTGGTTATCTTCATACATCCTTGATGAAAGATGAAAATAGAACAATATACAAAACAAGAAGCGTGAAAAACCGAACTGGTGCAAAACACAGAGACAGGAAACAATCACCCACGAAATACCCAAAGAATATGGCTGAACTATAAACTCAAACATATTTACCAATTACACAAATTATCTTGAAAGCAGTATTACAAATGACCATAAATTCATTATCCAAATGGCTTTCCAATGCGGGTGATCAAGCCACAACGGAAGGTCATCAGAAGGTCATAGGACATACAAAACCCTTCAAAGCAGTGTTTTTCACTATATTAAACTAATTGCAAACAACAGTCAAATAGGTCCTACATGTTGTATCCCTGGTTCCCAGAACATTCCTTTATCAAAATAATTAACGTGTGTAATTAAAACTCAGAAAATAAAAGCTAATTAAAATCCCATGTGGTGAGTGCCCCTTTAAGATACCTTTGCACTAAAACAAAAACTTCCAGGCCCTTTTCAATGTGGTAGTTTATGGCCTCAATCTCACTCACTCTCCCCAAGAGTATAGTCCCTGGAAACATTCCAAAGAGAGACAATGAAATACCCATTTTCCCAGAGAAAACACAAAACACTTAGTTAGTATTCATTACACTACATCGATTCAGAAACTCAAACGTGAACTATAAACCAAACCTAATGATAATTCCACTGTACCTCAAATCATTAATCATACATTTTAATCAACATCAATGTATATGTATGCTTAATTGAACATGTTACCCTTAGATACAATGATCCTTACTATCTAAATACTTTTTCCTCTGTCGCAAACGTAGTACATTTCTCAGCGTAAGAAATCAGTAATTTAATCCCAGGCATTTAATAAAAATGTAGACATGTTCTCCCATGGCTCCTTCAACTTACATATGTAGATCATTTCCATCCATCCCGGAAGAAAGAATTCTACTCAAACACATCAGAATACAAAGTTTAATTAGGTTAAATAAACTCCTAAAACAAACCATAAACAAATAAACAAACCCCTTTAATCAGCAATCTAATAATTTCAACCTGTTGATATAAATTTAGTAAAAACGATCCTGATTTTTTAAACAAATCTAAAATCTTTCAAAAGTTGGCGCTGTCTCATCAGCGTAAAAATCTAAACAAACTTTTTCCCACTCATATCCACAAAGTTTTCATTCCCCAAAGGTCAATACTGTTCAGTACATCCATTAATGATCTTCCTTTAGTCTGTACAGGGTCTGAAATTCCAATGTATGCAGATGATACAGTGAAAGATTCATGCAAATAACAAACTACACAAGAACTCACTACTATAATGGTTCAGATGACAAAATTGCTCAGAGACTCATGTTTACCACTCAATAAAATAAAGCACAGTCTGCATGTTCCTCAAAAAACAACTACTGATGCCCCTGAGACAGATGTCTATGTATCAGGGGGAAAAGCTCACGGTGGTATCTGATTTTAAGTACCAAGGCATCATACTTGATTCCAACCTCTCTTTTAAAAAGCAAATAAAAAAGGAACTCAAATAACCAAATTCAACCTAGCTAATTTCCCAAAACATATGAAATTGTTTTGACTATTGCGGTAACAACACTATAATTAAAATCTATGATACTCCCCCACTTAACATGCTAGTTTGGCCCAAGCTTGATTTTCAACATTCAATACCCATTCAGTCTTCTGCCAACAGGCTCTAAAACTACTCCACCAGCAATCAACTTTAATGACCTGACATTGTTCCAAATAATGGAAACATACTATAATGTTAGACTACATGAACTTTCCTGCTCAAGTTAACTGGTGTTACCTAAACAATCAAACCAAGAATCAGGGCTCCGGGCAGCCGAGCGGAAATGGAGGAAAACTCGCCTCCCTGCGGACCGGGCATCCTTTCACTCCCTCCTCTCTACATTTTCCTCCTCTGTCTCTGCTGCTAAAGCCACTTTCTACCACTCTAAATTCCAAGCATCTGCCTCTAACCCTAGGAAGCTCTTTGTCACCTTCTCCTCCCTCCTGAATCCTCCTCCCCCCCCTCCTCCCTCTCTGCAGATGACTTCGTCAACCATTTTGAAAAGAAGGTCGACGACATCCGATCCTCGTTTGCTAAGTCAAACGACACCGCTGGTTCTGTTCACACTGCCCTACCCTGTGCTCTGACCTCTTTCTCCCCTCTCTCTCCAGATGAAATCTCGCTTCTTGTGACGGCCGGCCGCCCAACAACCTGCCCGCTTGACCCTATCCCCTCCTCTCTTCTCCAGACCATTTCCGGAGACCTTCTCCCTTACCTCACCTCGCTCATCAACTCATCCCTGACCGCTGGCTACGTCCCTTCCGTCTTCAAGAGAGCGACAGTTGCACCCCTTCTGAAAAAACCTACACTCGATCCCTCCGATGTCAACAACTACAGACCAGTATCCCTTCTTTCTTTTCTCTCCAAAACTCTTGAACGTGCCGTCCTTGGCCAGCTCTCCCGCTATCTCTCTCAGAATGACCTTCTTGATCCAAATCAGTCAGGTTTCAAGACTAGTCATTCAACTGAGACTGCTCTTCTCTGTATCACGGAGGCGCTCCGCACTGCTAAAGCTAACTCTCTCTCCTCTGCTCTCATCCTTCTAGACCTATCGGCTGCCTTCGATACTGTGAACCATCAGATCCTCCTCTCCACCCTCTCCGAGTTGGGCATCTCCGGCGCGGCCCACGCTTGGATTGCGTCCTACCTGACAGGTCGCTCCTACCAGGTGGCGTGGCGAGAATCTGTCTCCTCGCCACGCGCTCTCACCACTGGTGTCCCCCAGGGCTCTGTTCTAGGCCCTCTCCTATTCTCGCTATACACCAAGTCACTTGGCTCTGTCATAACCTCACATGGTCTCTCCTATCATTGCTATGCAGACGACACACAATTAATCTTCTCCTTTCCCCTTCTGATGACCAGGTGGCGAATCGCATCTCTGCATGTCTGGCAGACATATCAGTGTGGATGACGGATCACCACCTCAAGCTGAACCTCGGCAAGACGGAGCTGCTCTTCCTCCCGGGGAAGGACTGCCCATTCCATGATCTCGCCATCATGGTTGACAACTCCATTGTGTCCTCCTCCCAGAGCGCTAAGAACCTTGGCGTGATCCTGGACAACACCCTGTCGTTCTCAACTAACATCAAGGCGGTGGCCCGTTCCTGTAGGTTCATGCTCTACAACATCCGCAGAGTACGACCCTGCCTCACACAGGAGGCGGCGCAGGTCCTAATCCAGGCACTTGTCATCTCCCGTCTGGATTACTGCAACTCGCTGTTGGCTGGGCTCCCTGCCTGTGCCATTAAACCCCTACAACTCATCCAGAACGCCGCAGCCCGTCTGGTGTTCAACCTTCCCAAGTTCTCTCACGTCACCCCGCTCCTCCGCTCTCTCCACTGGCTTCCAGTTGAAGCTCGCATCCGCTACAAGACCATGGTGCTTGCCTACGGAGCTGTGAGGGGAACGGCACCGCAGTACCTCCAGGCTCTGATCAGGCCCTACACCCAAACAAGGGCACTGCGTTCATCCACCTCTGGCCTGCTCGCCTCCCTACCACTGAGGAAGTACAGTTCCCGCTCAGCCCAGTCAAAACTGTTCGCTGCTCTGGCCCCCCAATGGTGGAACAAACTCCCTCACGACGCCAGGACAGCGGAGTCAATCACCACCTTCCGGAGACACCTGAAACCCCACCTCTTTAAGGAATACCTAGGATAGGATAAAGTAATCCTTCTCACCCCCCCCTTAAATGATTTAGATGCACTATTGTAAAGTGGCTGTTCCACTGGATGTCATAAGGTGAATTCACCAATTTGTAAGTCGCTCTGGATAAGAGCGTCTGCCAAATGACTTAAATGTAAAATGTAATGTAATCAATAACCATCAGAATTCAATCTCACAATGTTTTACTCACTCACAACTTAACATCCTATATCTTTTCTCCCAGTGGGCAAAAATATAACCCCTCCCATTTGAACGTTTTTCCTTACCTCTATTGTAAGCTTTAAAACCAAACTTTATAACTTCCTCTTCTCTTTGCTCTTCACACTTATGAAATGTATCCTATTTCTTTAAAAATAACACACACAGCTCCAAAATTATAACATGCTTCAGTCAATCTATAAGAATGAAAATCATTTCGGTAATCACTTTCTATCGCCATCATCTCTCCGCTATTATTCAGGATTTCTTTAACTAGGTAACTGTCTTCTCTATTGATACAGTAATTTGAATACGACTCAATTCTCAATACATTATTCAAGCAGATAATTAAGTGAACAGACATCGTCTTGCATCAAAATTCGCTTTGTTATTATTTTAAGTTGAATTAGTCTATCAATTTAACCTAAACAATCTATTGAAAACGTTCAATTTATCCCTTCTATCAATTTGAACCAAACAAGCTATTAAAACGTTCAGTTTATATTTTATACAAACACTAGCGACCATAACTTTCCAGGCAAAACATACAAATAGATTATTTACAATCAAAAACTCAGAATTCAGTTAGCGCATTGACTGGGAACGGAACCCGGGCCTCCCGCATGGCAGGTGAGAATTCTACCATGGAACCACCAATGCTATGTAAACAACTAAGATTCTCCGCAAATAAACCCACTTTACAAGTAAAATCAAGACACGTCACTATCGGAAATTCCCAGAAGAATAATAGCCCAAGTTTAATAGTACAAACGTTACTCCAGCTATGATTCTCAAATGCCAAATGAATAGATTAGCAATCAAAGAATAAAATCGACATTTAATGACTAGGAAACAGATATTGCGCCTTTTAATAAAAGTAGATTATGGTTACTTATGCAACGTATTTCAATTACTTTACTACATCACATTAATCATGCAATGATAATTAGTTTGATGGAAAACCTTGAACTTTGTACGACCTTATAAATTACATTGAGATTCCCTCTTAATTCTCTCTAACTTTATGGAAAACATTTTATTCAATAAATCCTGCAACTTCTCTCATACTGGAAAAACTATTTATAACATGTTCAGACCTTAATTTAATTTAAAATGTTTCACCCAGACGGAGATAATCCAATATGCGTTTTATAGTTACATCGTTAGGGTAAGATAACCAAAAGTGGACACACTAATCCATTTCTAGAGCTCAATTTCCCAGATTTTGTAGACTAGTTTAATAGTGATTAAAACCTCATCTTTATCAAATTATCCATTAAAGAGATACCAACTCAAAACCTACGTACGTCTATGAATGGGTGGTTTAAATTGTATCTAATTATTCTCAGCATTACTTTATCAAATCTCTAGTAATTGATTATACACACATACAATTTATCATAATTTCAAATAATTCATAAAATCCATATAAAATTTAAGAAATCTTAGGTACTCACACAGAACTTTAAGGATCACCCACACAGGATTGGTCAGATGTTCACACAGAACTGGTCAGACATCCACACAGAACATCAGAACATAAAAAGGTTACCCACACAGAGTCAACCTATCCCGCTCACACAGAACGGTCCGACAACTATCACCTAGTGATCCCATAACAAAATACTCACACAGAGTAACCCAGGGCATACCTGGCTAGCACATTTAAAATAATTGGAATTCACCACCTCTGAGGGTCACTTAGACAATCACACAGATGCACAGAATGAGGTCCTTCTTCCAATAGGGGCTTCACCAAGTTCCATGTTTCACCTAGAATACACAGTCCCCTGGCCCCTCACCCCTACAGACCACACCAATCCACACTGTGATCAATTCAGTGTCAGGACAGCTCTTGGCCACTCGCAACCGGACAGTGGCAGAGTATCTTTTGAGTCCACAAACTTTCAGATTACTCTCCCCTGACTCGGCCCTGCTTACGCCGCCAATGTGCCTTCCTTACAAAGGAATTCACGCTCAGAGTATACGTGACAGGCATATTTAAAAAAAACTCGACTTCAAATCTGTGTTTGGTTCGCTCACCTTTTTCTTTAAAAAAAACTCAGTTCGAGATGTGGTATCCACTCGGCTCGCCTCCTCTCAGATCAAAGGTTGGTCCATCTGCTTCGTTCCCGAAGTGTGGTTTCCCTAAGAAGTTTGGGAGATCCCTCGTGCACAATTTATTTACCTAGATCGTCAGGTACGGTCACCGAGTGAAGATTCACATCCCATCCTCGTCGCCAAATGTCGTGGAAATGTCCTGTATTTACCAAATCATGAGAGCAAACCACACACAAGTCAGAGTTATCATAAAGTCCATCTTTAATTATATGAGCTCCATCACAACCCTGTGACTCTCAGATCAATTCAGTGTCTATAAATGAATTCTCTGAGAGTCCTTACACATTGCAACTGAGATCCTTTATAGCAAAGACACACATAGCCAGACAGCATTGGCTATAAATTATCGTTCAGCTTTGTCTCCTAAACTATGTTCTTATCTCGCTCTCAGGACCATAAAACAAAACCTCATCAACAGGCATATATCAAATACACCCCTCCTGGACAAGATCACAGAGACACAGTGACTAGCACACATACATTGTGGAGCCAAGAGATAATTGCTTCCCCCTCAATCATCCCTTAACATGGTTTAAAAGATATGTTTACATATGAAGATAAGCTTGACCTCTCCCCTCTCTGTGGCCCAAGTAACTGAACCCTGACAGAGAACAGATAACTGCAACCGGCCAACAGTATTATCCAAAAATAGATATTCTAATGACATATCTCACATAAGCATGCAATAAAAATAAAACATCTTATCTATGTTACCCAACTATTCTGATTAATCCCCACCAGATGTCACATGCGAGGCCCAGGTCACTCTCCACTCACTCAGCTGCAGGTGACCACACAGTGTGTGATGTCACATGCGAGGGCCAGGTCACTTTTTACTCACTCAGCTGCAGGTGACCACACAGTGTGTGATGTCACATGCGAGTTGGAGAGCTAGATAGAGAGAGAGATGTGGAGTCCTGGGTCGGAATAGGTGGAGGGGCAGGCAGACAATCGTTGGGGAGAGAGAGAGAGAGAGAGAGAGAGAGAGAGAGAGAGAGAGAGAGAGAGATGGGGAGTCCTTGATGGAGGTACAGACAGGCCACTGTGGGTGAGGAGGTGGAGAGGAGGCCTGGAGAGGAGATCAGACTAGCCTTTCTCTGCTTTGTGATAATTGGGACAAGTGGACCTTGAAAGGCCTAAAGCCTCACTCACGACTATTAGACAAGGAACATGGGTCTCTACTTCATGTCTGCTCTGTAGCAGAGTTTAGTGTCTTTTGCTTCTGAGTGAATATGTCTATTTTTATTCAGAGATATTCAGCATTCACTATACCTGTCTTTATCGCTTTTGTTGCATTAGACTTTCACTGACGTCCTCTTCTTGAATCGGGGTACTTCCCCCTAGTGAACTTCTCCACCCCAGAGTGGGATGTACGGGGAGTAGGAGAGAAAGTGGTGATGGAGAGAGAGAGATTAGAGAGAGAGATTAGAGAAAGAGATTAGAGAGAGAGAAAAAGAGAGAGAAAGGTGGGGAGAGAGGGGGAAAGAGTAAGAAAGAGAGAAAGGGAAAGAGAGAGGGAAAGAATGAAAGAGAGATGGGGAAATGGAGGGATGGTGGGGGTTTTGGAGGCAGGCAATCAGTTTTCTTTGTGTGAGCGTTGGAGCGGGACCGGTGTCACCTGCAGACCAAAGCCCATTTCCTCTGATTAAGTCCTCTGAAAATATTCCATTTGTCAGTGTCACCGCATTGCGCTGCCATGGTGACCAGTCAGCCGTGTCTGTTGACTATGTCACTCTCCAATTTACATCAGACGCTGACATCATCTTGTCGCTAATGTCTCTTTGCTTTTCTCTCTCTTTTCTCTATCACATACTCTGTCTCTCTTTCATTTACTCCTGTTCCATATCTCTCTCTCTCGTGCTCACTCTCTCTCTCTCCCACCCTCTCTCTCTCCTGCGCTCTCCCTCTGCCTCTCTCCACCTCCCTCCCTCTCTCTCCTGCCTTCTCCCTCTCTCTCCCTCTCTCTCTCTCTCTCCTGCGCTCTCTCTCTGCCTCTCTCCACCTCCCTCCCTCCCTCTCTCGCTCCTGTCCTCTCCCTCTCCTGCCATCTCACTCTCTCCTTCCCTCTATCTCTCTCAGTACCTGTGTTCTGTGATGTGCTCTCCCAGTGTAAGGCTAACTGCTGTAGTTCTGTGAGAGAGAGAACATGTGGAGATCTGGTTCAGGTTCCTTTTCTTAGGTTAATGCAAACAATGGCAGTCATTGCATTCAAATGAACCATGGGTGAACACCACCTTATTGTCTATGTATTCCTTTCACATTCACATTACACCAAACGCAACCTCACCTAATCATAAGGGAGTCACCCTCGGATTGTATCATTGCTTTTCCCCCATAAAAGTTGTCTGTACTGTCCATTAGCTGTGTGTATATGGCAGAGCATTGGCCGATTTTACTAGATCTGCGTCCCAAATAGCACCCTATTCCCTATATAGTGCAGTACTTTTGATCAGAGCTCTACGGTCCCGGGTAAAAACAAAAGTGCACTAAATAGGGAATAGGGTGCCATTTGGGATGCGGGCCTGGAACCTCCACCCTATCTGATCTAACCCCATTAGTATCCAATGTCTTTTCAGGAGCAGAGCCGGCATGGTTCAGAGGGGACGGAAATTTCAATCTGCCCTCTATCATTTTCCCTATCATTACTCTAAACAAGACCATTTCCTCCTCTCTCCATCCCAAGCCCAGAGAGCGAGTGAGAGAGCGAGAGAGAGAGAGAGAGACTAGAAAGAAGGGCGTTGCATCTCTTACCGTGCCCAACTTTAAAATGAGTCGAGTGAAGAAAAAAAGGAGGGTGTTTTCTACATTATTAGGAGTCTATTATGAAACGATGTCGTCTCCCCTCCTCCTCCCCTCTTCATTCGCCTGACAGGTATAGCGGACAGCGCCGGGTGCGGGGTCGCCTTGATGACTAGACTCAATCACCTGTGACAGTTTTGATTTGATGTCACTCTGTGGGTCGCTCTATTTGTTTGAGCAGTTAAGAGGTAATTGTGTGACATTGTCGGGGAAGGAGGGGGGGGGGGCGCTTTGGCTGTGCACCTGCTGAACCGAGACGGGAACGAGACGAGGGGGAGTGGGGCAATAACAAATGAGGGCTATTACCCCCCAAAAACATTCCCAGACGGTGTGTGGGGAAGAGGTGTGTGTGTGTGTGACTCATGAGAGGTCACTCATAAGCCATTCATAGTAAGGCCTTAAAACAAAGTCCCATCCCGGGTCAAAGAACACAGCATGTGACATCCCATATAAAATCTTGAATATACAACTTTTCCATGCGAGTCATTAAATGCCTATACTGAAGGTCATTTGAATAGGGGCCTTGAATCCTGGTCTAAGATTTCTATTTTTGGGCCCTTAGCATCAAAGACACAAACCTCATCCAGAGTCTCAATAATGAATCAGATAAGGCTGACCACTATTGTTAGAACATTCTATTGTCAGTGATTCCCAGTCCTCAGCTCTCACTGGGCTTGGAATGCCAGTCGTAATCTACAATCCTCCTTTTTGCACGGAGAAAAAGCCAAGGGAATCATGGATGAAGAGAGAGTGCAAATCTGTGAGCTGTGGCTTTACACCCCCCCCCCACTAGATACACCAGTCCCTCACTTTCCTGTTGTAATCAAAAGGAAGTAAAATAAAGGAAATAGGAAGTGAGGTAGGCGGAAGTAGTGGTTTGGACCGGTCCAGAGAGGGTCAACCAGGCCGAAGAACCAGTCCAGTAGTATTTTCCACTCTGACCACTATGCAGCGCTGTGCCTCTCTCGTTCTCTCTCTCCCTCTGTGTGCCAGGGAATAGGCTTTTTCCCTCGGCACGTTGCTGGGCTCATCCGTTTGTTTGTTATCTCAATCCAGGATTTGAAGAGATACAAAGCTGATTAAACAACAAAAGCACATGGGAAGATAAAAGACACTTAGGTAATGGGTTTAGGCTGCCTCTTTAGCACGCTCAACTCATCCTTCTTTCCCCTCTCTTCTTTCTCTGGGTTCCAATTGTGTCTTATTCTTCTCCCAGAGGCTTGATCCAGAAAGGAGGAAAAAGAACAAGGGAGAGTCAGAGAGAGAGAGAGAAAAAGATGGTAAAAGAAAAGGCTTTTTTGGGTGACAATCTGTTGAGAGGCTGCAGAGTCGGTGAAACAAGCTGCAGTAAAGTGCAGCTGAACGCAGTAAAGTGGCTCTGCGCATGCAGCGGATTCTCTGGCTGTTTTGTCTGCTTGTGCTGCGAACAGTTTCGGGGGAGTTGTATAGAGACCAGGTGGAATATATGGAGGCATGACCTTTGTTTGAGTACCACATTCTTCATTTTCATCAAGATTTTTTTATTTTTTTCTGGAGTTTTTTCTTCTTTTTAATAAGTATAATCTTTCAAATGGGGTGCCACATTCTGTTCATCTGGGTGATTACGTTGAAGCACTAACGTATATTAGAATGACTATTGTTTCATTTATGGAACAGTAAGATGGCTCTAAGTGGCAAAATACCGACTGGACACACACTGGTTGAGTCAATGTTGTTTTAATGTCATTTTCAATGTATTGTGACGTGGAATATACACTGCTCAAAAAAATAAAGGGAACACTAAAATAACATCCTAGATCTGAATGAATGAAATATTCTTATTAAATACTTTTTTCTTTACATAGTTGAATGTGCTGACAACAAAAGCTCACAAAAATGATCAATGGAAATCAAATTTATCAACCTATGGAGGTCTGGATTTGGAGTCACACTCAAAATTAAAGTGGAAAACCACACTACAGGCTGATCCAACTTTGATGTAATGGACTTAAAACAAGTCAAAATGAGGCTTAGTAGTGTGTGTGGCCTCCACGTGCCTGTATGACCTCCCTACAACGCCTGGGCATGCTCCTGATGAGGTGGCGGATGGTCTCCTGAGGGATCTCGTCCCAGACCTGGACTAAAGCATCTGCCAACTCCTGGATAGTCTGTGGTGCAACGTGGCGTTGGTGGATGGAGCGAGACATGATGTCCCAGATGTGCTCAATTGGATTCAGGTCTGGGGAATGGGCGGGCCAGTCCATAGCATCAATGCCTTCCTCTTGTAGGAACTGCTGACACACTCCAGCCACATGAGGTCTAGCATTGTTTTGCATTAGGAGGAACCCAGGGCCAACCGCACCAGCATATGGTCTCACAAGGGGTCTGAGGAACTTATCTCGTTACCTAATGGCAGTTAGGCTACCTCTGGCGAGCACATGGAGGGCTGTGCGGCCCCCTAAAGAAATGCCACCCCACACCATGACTGACCCACCGCCAAACCGGTCATGCTGGAGGATGTTGCAGGCAGCAGAACGTTCTCCACTGCGTCTCCAGACTCTGTCATGTCTGTCACATGTGTTCAGTGTGAACCTGCTTTCATCTGTGAAGAGCACAGGGCGCCAGTGGCGAATTTGCCAATCTTGGTGTTCTCTGGCAAATGCCAAACGTCCTGCACGGTGTTGGGCTGTAAGTACAACCCCCACCTGTGGACGTCGGGCCCTCATACCACCCTCATGGAGTCTGTTTCTGACCGTTTGAGCAGACAAATGCACATTTGTGGCCTGCTGGAGGTCATTTTGCAAGGCTCTGGCAGTGCTCCTCCTGCTCCTCCTTGCACAAAGGCGGAGGTAGCGGTCCTGCTGCTGGGTTGTTGCATTCCTACGGCCTCCTCCACGTCTCCTGATGTACTGGCCTGTCTCCTGGTAGCGCCTCCATGCTCTGGACACTATGCTGACAGACACAGCAAACCTTCTTGCCACAGCTCGCATTGATGTGCCATCCTGGATGAGCTGCACTACCTGAGCCACTTGTGTGGGTTGTAGACTCCATCTCATGCTACCTCTAGAGTGAAAGCACCGCCAGCATTCAAAAGTGACCAAAACATCAGCCAGGAAGCATAGGAACTGAGAAGTGGTCTGTGGTCACCACCTGCAGAACCACTCCTTTATTGGGGGTGTCTTGCTAATTGCCTAGAATTTCCACCTGTTGTCTATTCCATTTGCACAAAAGCATGTGAAATGTATTGTCAGTGTTGCTTCCTAAGTGGACAGTTTGATTTCACAGAAGTGTGATTGACTTGGAGTTACATTGTGTTGTTTAAGTGTTCCCTTTATTTTTTTGAGCAGTGTATATTTTTTTTAAACAACCAGTACTGTTCTCATCTTATTTCAACCAGCGTAAAATAGAAATTAGGGTAAAACATGTACTTAATATAATCATCAGAACAATGTACACATTGAAATTGCTCTTGAAACTCCCCATCCCGGATCCGGGATCGTGACTAAAGCCTCGGGCTCATTAGCATAACGCAACGTTAACGATTTCTGAAAATCGCAAATAAAATTAAAATAATGCGTTTGCTCTCAAGCTTAGCCTTTTCTTAACAACACTGTCATCTCAGATTTTCAAAATATGCTTTTGAACCATAGAAATTGACTAATTTGTGTAAGAGTATGCAAAGCTAGCATAGCATTTTGTGTAGCATGTAGCACGCAACATTTTCACAAAAGCCAGATAACCAAATAAATAAAATCATTTACCTTTGAAGAGCTTCTGATGTTTTCAATGAGGAGACTCTCAGTCACATGCCAAATGCGCAGTGTTTCCTGAAAGCGTCTGTGTGTAGGAGAAATCGTTCCGTTTTCTACATTGCGCCTGGCTACTGAAACGAACCGAAAATGCAGTCACCTACAATGTAAAACTTTTTCCGGATTAACTACATAATATCGACCGAAACATGGCAAACGTTGTTTGGAATCAGTCCTCAAGGTGTTTTTTCACATATCTCTTCATTGACATGCAGTTCGTGGAAGCTTGCTTTACTCTGTATTGTTTGGAAAAATACTGGCAGGTGACTTTTGCGCACCAATTTCGGCGCAGGACACCGGGCGGACACGTGGTAAATGTGGTCTCTTATGGTCAATCTTCCAATGATCTGCCTACAAATACGTCACAATGCTGCAGACACCTTGGGGAAACGACAGAAAGGGCAGACTCATTCCTCTTGCGTTCACAGCCATATAAGGAGATCATGACAAACAGAGCCTCAAAAATCCTTGTCATTTCCTGGATGCCATCTCATCTTGGTTTTGCCTGAAGCTCACGTTAAAGGGCACGCACAGAGAAGATCTTTGTATTTCTGGACATGTCAGAGTGTTTTCTTTCAAACAGTAGCAATTATATGCATAGTCGAGCATCTTTTCGTGACAAAATATCTTGTTTAAAACGGGAACGTTTTTCATCCAAAAATGAAATACTGCCCCCAGAGGTTCAAGAGGTTAAACTCCACAGAAATGTAAAAAATATTTTTCATCCTGGTTTAAATTGTATTTTTTATTTGATTCGATTTTATTTGGCCTTGTTATGTTGATAGTAAAATGGTATGTTTGAATCAACGTCATTGTATCAACATAAACTGACCAGGTGAATCCGGGTGAAAGCACTTGTTATTAAATCCAATTCAATCAGTATAGATGGAGGGGAGGAAACAGGTCAAAGAAGGATTTAAGCCTTGAGACAATTGAGACATAGATAAATGACTTAAATGTAAATGTAAAATGTAAATGTATGTGTGCCATTCGAGGGTGAATGGGCAAGACAAGAGAATGAAGTGCCTTTGAATGGGGTACGGTAGTAGGTGCCAGATTGCACCGGTTTGTGTCAAGAACTGCAGCGCTGCTGGGTTTTTCACACTCAACAGTTTCCTGTGAGTATCAAGAATGTCCAACACCCAAAGGACAGCCAGCCAACTTGACACAACAGTGGGAAACATTGGAGTCAACATGGGTCAGCATCCCTGTGGAACACTTTCAACACCTTGTAGAGTCCATGCCCCAAAGAATTGAGGCTGTTCTGAGGGCAAAAGGGGGTGCAACTCAATATAATGAAGGTGTTCCTAATGTTTTGTACACTCAGTGTATAATGAATAAGAGATTAAAAAGATTTGGAACGCTCCACAGGGACGTTTAGTCATTTAGCAGATGCTCTTATCCAGAGTGACATACAGCTAGTGCATTCATCTTAAGATAGATGGGACAACCACATATCACAGACATAGAAAATACATTTTTCCTCAATAATTTAGGTATCAGTAGAGTCAGAGCTAGTTAAGTGTCTTTAAAAAAAAATCGATCTATTTTTTTTAAATGTGGGGGGGGGTCGAGGTGAGGAGGAGGATTATGTAAGATACTCTATGAAGAGGTAGAGTTTCAGATGTTTTCGGAAGATGGGCAGGGACTCTGCTGTCCTAGCTTCAGGGGGAAGCTGGTTCCACCATTGTGGTGCCAGAACAGAGAAGAGCTTGAACTGGGCTGTGCGGGAGCTGCCCTCACATAGGAGTGGGAGGGCCAAGAGACCTGAAGTGGCAGATTGTAGTGCTCGTGTTTGGGTGTAGGGCTGCGGGATTCTGGGTAAGTTGCAGGGGTTTGATGGCACAAGCGGGGCGCCCAGCCAACAGCAAGTTGCAGTAGTCCAGACGGAAGAGAACAAGTGACTGGATAAGGACCTGTGCCACTTCCTGTGTGAGGTAGGGTCATACTCTACGGATGTTGCAGAGCATAAACCTGTAGGAGCGGATCACTGCATTGATGTTTGCAGAGAACGACAGGGTTCACACCAAGGTTCTTTGCACTCTGGCAGGGCAACACTGTGGAGTTGAACCGTAATGGAGAGGTCTTTGAGCGGGCAGGCCTACCACGGGAGGAAGAGCAGTTCCGTCTCTCGAGGTTGAGCTTGAGGTGGTGGGCCGACATCCAAGTTGAGACATCCGACAGGCACGCAGAGATGCATGACGCCACCTGGGTGTCAGAAGGAGAAAAGTAGTTGAGAGAAGAGGAAAGGGCCTACAACCGAGCCCTGGAGGACACCAGCAGTGAGAGTATGTGGTGCATACACAGATCCTCTCCACATCACCCGGTAGGAGTGGCTTCCTAGATAGGATGCAATCCAAGAGTGTGCATAGCCTAAGATGTCCAGCCCTGAGAAGGTGGAGAGGATCTGATGGTTCACGGAGTGCAGCGGACAGATCTAGGAGGATGAGAACAGAAGAGAGGGAGTCAGCTTTGGTAGTGCGGAGAGCCTCTGACACAGAGAAGAGCAGTCTCTGTTGATTGACCCATCTTGAAGTTTGACTGGTTAGGGTCAAGAAGATCATTCTAAGAGAGATAATTAGAAAGTTGATCAAAGACAGCAATGCTCAAATGTTTTGGAAAGAAAAGAAGGGATGCAGGTGTATAGTTTGAATGAGTCAAGTGTTGGTTTCTTGAGGAGGGGAGCAACTTGGGTCATTTTGAAGTCAGAGGGGATGCAGCCAGTGGTCAGGATGAGTTGATGACGGAAGTGAGGGAAGGAAGAAGATGAACTCGGTGTTCTTGGCCACAGATCAGCAGTTCCAAATGCTGCCGAGACCCTGAATTCCACATGGGTTGTGCGCGCAGGGTACACTAAATTAGAAGGGTTGCAGCCAAGGGGTGGGGGGCGTCTGTAAACCCTACAGGGAGAGGTGAGAACAGGTATAGAAACACACACACATAGTTGACAAAGCTACAAAAGAGCTAAATGAGATAATCTGTAAATAACTAGGCAAGATACTCACATGAGAGAGTGGTGTGGAGCCTTCCTCTCTTTCCTTCCTCTAATAATTATGCAGAACAACACAGCAGAAGCGCCTTTGTTTCGGGCGACGGTCTTAGTTTTGCGACAAAACCGCCACTGACACAACCGCCACTTACATTTGACCGCCACTTACATCTGCCGCTGAGAAACCAGGAGAGACTGAAGAACTAACATGAATGACTAATTCCCTAGCAAAGGTGGAGAGCACGCCTCCCTGTACTAACTGCTGATTGCCCAGGAGAGGTGAAACCATTTCTCCTCCAATACAGCCACTGATTACCAAAACAAGTCACAAATTGCCCTGCCCTTTGATCCTGGTTGAGGTGTCAACAACTATCTGCAAATGATGAGCAGTCAGCAGTTCACACACCAAGTAGGCTACTAAGAAGACAGGCAGCACTTAAAGTAGATGGCCCTAGCTAGCAAAAACACAGTACTAGACCAGATAAACAGAACAGAACAGATAAAGACAAAAAAGTATGCTTACCACCACTGGCGATATCAGGATTCATCTAGCTATGGATTGAAGCATGACATTCTACCAGTGGGGGTCGGTGACGTTTAAGATGAGAGAGGACAAAACGTGTTTTTTATGAGCATGGCCTTATTTCTATTACAACATATTAGATGACAGTCATTCACCCAGCTCAATGTAACATCAATAGGTTTACGCTATTACATGATACTCAAATTTCCCTATACCCATCATGAGGTTGTTCAACCTAGACTATGAATTCAAGTTTATAACTTAGGTGCACAGGTCAAGAGAAATTTGTATATTCAAGATGACAGACATTGACACATTCAATACCGCCTTGCACAATCTTGCTTGCATTTAGCTGATCTAGGGTGTAATCATTTGCAAACTAGAGTTTCTATTGGACAAATTCAGGTATGGTTATACCCATTTTGTTCCATTTGCTTCTGTAAAGAAACGTTTTTCAACAGAATCGGCAGAATGAATACATCCCTGATCACACAGAAACACAGTTCACTTTCATAGCAGCCACATACAAACAGCATGATCCTTTTGATTGTTGGATAATTCCTTCTCGCATCTACGCTCTCTCCTCCTCTCACCTTATCCCTTCACTTGTGCACAACACATCAGCTATCTGTGACCAGGCAAAAAATCCTTTCCAAGCCAAACCTTCATATCATAACCGCTACACACAGCCTACATCGTTGTCACCACATTAGCTAATGTCAAGTCAACATAGCTATTAGAACTAACGCATTAGTAAACCCGCTACAATCATAGAGTACAGTGTCAAGTTTTCAAGCAGTTTAACAATTACACTGGTGGGCACCGGTGGCAACAAATTAATAAAACCAAAAGCTTACCTTGACTTGAAAGAGTTCCAGTGTTGGATAGCCAAAGTCAGCTAGGTAACATCCCTCTGCTGCATGAGCTCTGATAGGTTGGAGGACGTCCTCCAGAAGTGGTCATAATTGCTGTGTGTATATGGAAGAGGATGATAAAACCATAGCAGGCTCGTGGTTATCTAAAAAGGATAACATTTTCAATGATTCACTATTTGTTTTTTCTGAAATTCACTGAGGAGGATGGTCCTCCCCTTCCTCTACTGAGGAGCCTCCACTGGTTTCTTTATGGAATTTTCAACGCAACACACATATTTCAGCGTATACATAGTTCTGAAGATGATGTTGAAATTAGACTGATGTAGCAACCTGTTAGACAGGTTAAGTCAATGTATCTAAGTTTAGGTTTAACCTTAAGTTCAATGTTTACAACGCTGGTTGAAATGAGATGAAAACAGTACTGGTTGAAGATTTTTTTTCAAATCCAATGCATTTTCTTACTTGGATTCCACATCAACATACTTTAGCAAATTACATGGAAACAATGTTGATTCAACCAGTGTGTGCCCAGTGGGTAGAGTCTAAATGTAGTACCACAGTTATATCTGGTATATTAAGTAGAGCATCCTTCTGTCCTGATGATAGGATGACACCAGGGGAGTTGAAAAGCTAGGTTGTCATTGGACAGGGAATGTTTGGTCATCTAATGGGAGTGTATGTATGTAGATTGCCTCGAGTTTCAAAGCCAGCCGAAAGATGACAAACTCTCACATTTTGTTTCGATTCAAGGCCAGAAGCATCTCACTCACATGGTTGATGCATAGTATGTTTCATTACTTCTCGAAGGAGAAAAAAACAACCTTCTGTGGATCCAATATGGCCCTTAATGTGCAGACAGCCTAAATACCCATTGTTAATATGAGGCTTGAGTGGCATGTAAAACCAACACAGACCACGTAAAGGAAGACTTTTCCCCTCTCCTGGTTGAACATCACTAAAAGCAATCCCAAAGCTTAGCACTCCCTCTTTGATGATAACACTCTATGGAGGTCAGTAATACTGAGCTATGAGGAGGGTAGAGAAAAATATATATATTTACGCTCCTCTCGTTTCCTCCCCTTTAACGGAAAGAAGCCATGAGAAAGGTGCTTACCGAGAGCGAGATAAAGGGCGAAATGAGAGAGAGCGGACGTGGATTAGGGAAGGAGGGAAACGATCATGGCCAGGAGAGGTAGGGGAGAGGGAGGCGGATGGGGGCGTGAGGCGAGGGGAGGCCAGGGAGTTGATGTCTGGGCTGGTTGGATATGAGGGGAATATTAATCTGGGTTTAGTGTGAGCAGGACCCCACAAACGGCTCAAGCAAACAGAGCTTAGACGAGGCCAAGTCTTCGAGAAAGTCCTAAATCTTCACATTAGCTCCCCGCGTTTCTTCTGCTGAACCCGTAAGCTCTTTTTCTAAAGGACAGCACAAACAAACCGCAACCCCCCAATACTAACCCTTGCCAGTCCCGCGCCTCCCCTCGCTCCTTTCTCACAAACACACGTACACACTCTCTCAAAATCAAGACGGATTTGAGAATTCCAGATTGCTGGGAATTTTAAAATCCGAGGCCCAAGTGGATAGGGGCAGATTAGAAGGGTGGCCCTCTTAAAAAGAGACAGGATGCCACACAATTGTGTTCCTCTTCCTACTGTGTGCCCTACATCTGTGTCACTTGAGAGAGAGAGAGAGCAAACAGACAAATGGCGGTTATGGGGGAGTTGAGTGTCTTGATAACCCTTTTTCCTCCCCAAAAATTGTAATATCAAAGTGATCCGACCGTATTTTGGAGTATTACTAATTCTGGTAATTTTTAACTGTCCAATGAAGAAAAACGTTGTTAATAAACATCTCCTCTGAGCTACAGAAGTAACAGTGATGGAAAAAGTACCCAATTGTCATACCCGAGTAAAAGTAAAGATAATAGAAAATGACTCAAGTAAAAGTGAAACTCACCCAGTAAAATACTACTTGAATAAATGTAATTGCAAAAATATACTTAAGTATCAAAAGTAAAATTCCTTATATTAAGCAAACACGACAGCACCATTTACATTTATTTTTACGGATAGCCAACACTCAGACATAATTTACACACAAAGCATGTTTTTAGTGAGTCTGCCAGATCAGAGGCAGTAGGGATGACCATGTACGTTCTCTTGATAAGTGTGTGAATTAGACAATTTTCCTGTCCTGTTAAGCATTCAAAATGTAACGAGTACTTTGGGTGTCAGGGAAAATGTATGGAGTAAAAAGTATTTAATTTTCTTTATTGCATTTTTAAAAACTAGGCAAGTTAGTTAAGAGCAAATGCCTATTTACAATGACGGCCTACCCCAGCCAAACCAAGACGATGCTGGGCCAATTGTGCGCCACCCTATGGGGCTCCCAATCATGACCGGATGTGATACAGCCTGGATTCAAACCAGGGACTGTAGTGATGCCTCTTGCGCTGAGATGCAGTGCCTTAAACCGCTGCACCACTCGGGAGCCCAAACGTAGTGAAGTAAAAGTGAGAATTGTCAAAAATGTAGATATAAACTAATGTACAGATACCCCAAAAATGACTTTAGTACTTTAAATTATTTTTTACTTAAGTACTTTACACCACTGAGAAGATCTTAATTTGATCAACCTGTCACAGAAGAACTGTCCTGCAATGCAGGAAATGTAAAGCATGTAGTATATTTGAGGTTTAAAAGGCTTGCCAAGTTGGTAATTTTGACTTTTCTCTTAAGAAAAATGTATCAACCCCTACAAAGATGTCCCTTAATTATAATCCACATAATAATTCACATTTCCTGTTGCTGCAGAACCATTTTCCTGCTGTGGCAAACTGGCTCAAATTAAGATCCTCCATCTGTATAGATAAGTAGTGTAAGAAGAAACTTTCACATGAAATCGCATCAATTTCTGTGTTTAAACCAATCTGTACGAAAATCTCCAAAACTTGGCCAACATGAAAGATAGCTGCAACGGGAGCTATATTATGTTGGCTTGCTATAGGCTACTGTACTTTGTGAACATACAGTGAAGTGGACTTGTTTTTCTGTTATTTTCATGGTGGAAAATCCATCTCAGAGGTGACAGGATTGTGGAGTGGAAAGTCTATCTCGGAGATGACAGGATGAAATATGTGGGGAATGGAGAGAATGGTTGAGTTTGTTGTTCCATGTGGCTACAGTAACAGTATGATTTAGTGGCAAATGCTAACTAGATGGAATGCAATTTACCAGAATCCCATTAATAATTCACAAATTCAAGTATTTAGATATTATTTAATACATTATTCTTCACAGGTAATCACACAATTATCTCTAATGTCAATACTCTATGGACTGCCTTGAGCAAGGTCATGATAGGATTTTATTTCTTAATTACCGTTTCAATCTCGGAAAGAAAGATTTAGCCACAATCTTTGGGGGGGAAATGCCGAAGCTATATTCCTATGTTTAAGTATTAGGATGCTATTAATATAGCTAAGGGCGAGATTCAATCCGTATAGCGGAAGATCGTTTCGCAGAAGATTCTCATGTTCCTGGGACTGCATTCACGGTAAACTATGTCGGCTCAGTCGGAAATGACCTTTTTGCCACGATACTTTTGCAATACTTCCATGATACGGATTGACTCCAGCCCAAAAATGTTATCATTTTCTACCACAGGGGCCCTTTAAAACAATTAAAACAACACAAACATTGTAGAACACTAATCATTGGGAGGTGGAGGAGTGAAGTCATATATGAGCAGCTTGAAACCTAGAAAGGGTATCACACTGTCCCATAGGTGGAAAGTAGAGAGGGGGGTTGGTGGAGGGATGGAGGAAGCTGCTGAACCTCATCCCGTCACCTGCAGCTTCGTGGCGGGGTGGAAATCAGGGGACGCTCCCTTCTGACTGAGTTTCATTAACCTGACTGCATGTACCAAAAGCCCTGGTATTAGACTTAATCAAACACAACCCGCCACACACACTGCTGTCTTGTAGGTCACCCTGGGACGCCCATCAAGGGGCCAATGTGTAATCATACACACACACACACACACACACACACTTGAACTTACGCACACACACATGCACGGATACACTCTGGCAGCATTAAATACCAGACTGCCACCACATACCCGAAATTGAATTATTTTTAAAGGGGTCATATTATCTACAGTAGACCAACCAACCATCATTTGATGGTCTGGAAGTGTGTCCAAAACTTTAGGTCACATGGTTAAATATTAATCTTGAGAGGAAGTGATTTAAACATCAAATGGAACCTTAAAATGTCTCCCACTAATGGATGTGATTTATTTTCTTATTTAAAGTTCTCTATCAACTCTCAAGACTAAAGTGTATTATTTACACATGAAGTGCAACATATATTGCCATTGCAAGTTGTAAAACTACAAGAGCACATTGCTAGTTCTCAAGGACTGCAGTCAATGCTGGTTCCATCCTTGCATTTTATGTCATCAAAGACGGAGTAAATTAGATTAAGATCACTTTATTGGTCAAATGCTAACAAGGTCCAACTGAAATTTGACTTCCACTTATAAACCCTCCGAAACAAACGCATACATATACAGGTTTTTGGAGAGGTGCGGGGGGTTACCACACTGGACGCCCTGGGAGTTGTCGTCACGGGTGGTTACGGCAGGTAATAGCATCTAGGATTTGACACAAACAAAAAACCCCGGTTGCCAGCTCACTTCCCAACAGATTTTTACAGTCGGACCCGGGGTTCGAATTGTCAACCCTCCTGTTTGTTAGCTCGCCTCTCTAACCGCTAGGATACCTGCCTCCTGGAAGGTGAAGCGTGGGAAATCAATGGTCAGTCACCAATGGATCTATTTAGTGCCAGGGAGATACAAAAGGTTGTGTGTCTCTGACGTAGGCGTAATGACATAAACGTATACAATCTGCTCTCTTAACACATGGCTGACACTTGGGAGTAACGTTTTTGTGTGATGCGTGCTTCCAATTGGCTCATTTGTCCTCCCCTGAAACTATTCCCCAGGTCGTTGCTGTAAATGAGAATGTGTTCTCAGTCAACTTACCCGGTAAAATAAAGGGTGGAAATATGTATATGTTCAAACATATGTAGGTCATACAACACACACACACACATGCAGATACACTGACCTGCCAAGTTGGTTTATATAACCACCATACAGCCATGTCATACTCAGGTTTTGCATTTTGGATAATACTCCATACACGGTGGGTTTACACTTACAAGGAGTGAAAAGGATTTTTCCATTTAAAAATGTGATGGAGTAAAAGGGGGTTTTACTATAGATATGTACAGTACAGTAGGAGGGGTGGTTGTATTTAAGAGGCCTGTAAAAGTCTCCCACTGGCAGTATTGTCCTCGCAATGCTACTTACTGACAGACAACACTAAAACATACCTTCATCAAAAGAAGTCTGGCAAATATTATGAGATTTGTCCGAATGAAAGAGACAGGATTTCTCCTTCCCCTTTTCAGCATGCATAATGTTTACGCTTTTCTGAAAAGGGTGTTTAGGGCTCTCTAACTTAGTGAAACCTTTGGTGTAATTTTGATTAATTGGTCGTGGATAGGGGCAGACACACACACATACTGTACACAGACACGCACACATGCACACACACACAGATTTGCACATACATGCACGCCCCCCCACCCCACACACACCCCAGCAGTGTGACAGGTTGCTCCCCAGCCTGCCCTTCAGACCCTCTAGATGTAGGGGGCCCTTGGGGGCATTGTGGAGCTCGCGGCGGGGAACCAGGTGTCCACCCAGGCGGGTCCACCCACTCTGCAGACAACCCTCATCAAGCCACTGCCCTCCACAGATCCATCTTCCACTGACACTTCATTTAGACTGCATTAATATGGAATTAAGGGCTGTTGGCAGGGTCTGGCAGGGCCTGACAATCCCACAGCACCAGCAGTTATCCTCGTCCTCTCCTGGGAAAGAGGGAGAGAGCAAGAGAGAGAGGGAACGAGAGAGAGGAGCCAGGCTCCGATTCTGAATAGGGCCAGATAAGGCGTTTTCAGTCCTACAGGCACAAAGCTGAGGAGGTGATTAGAGTTCTCTCTCTCATTCAACCTCAGTCATCACTACTGCTAATCAACTAAAGGAATGCGTAAGGTTTTCTCAGATTCAAAAGAGATCATCAGAACCATTTGAAGTGCAGATATCAGCTCTATGGACAGAATCTTTGGTATGGGTGGGCGATGGATATAAATCTGTTTTGAATAGTCACCTAATTATCAAATCTCAGAGTTGGACTGTAAAAGCCTGGTGAGTGCAAATGCTATACGGCTTAATCCATATCACTCACTGCCTCATTCTCATGGTCTTACTGTATCTGCTGATGAAAGGTAAAGCAATGATTTGGGTCCACAGCTAGACCTAATGTAGAAGGCCCAATATCCATATCCAAGCTCACAACTGAACATAGCAAACAGCATTTGGTAAGGAGTGTATGCGATGTATGATGTGTTCGCACTCAGATGAGAGTTACCAGATCGTATCAGGAAGACGCTCACACTTTGAAATATCACACACACACACATCAGGACTCACCTACCACAGTCTGGCTCACGCTTGCAAATCCATACTCGAATGCACACACACACACATCTCTGTACATGAGTCGATCAATATTTACCAACAGCACAAAGTCACGATACACTATAATACTACTCTCTCTCAACTCCTCCTCAAGAAATCCATGCATTTGCATCCTCAGTATCAAGGGATCCATTCATATGCCACCATAAGCCTTCCAGACTCCAGCATGAGAAGCAAAATCCAAGTGGATATCAGAGTGTTTGAGCTGCCCTGGATGACCGAGGAGGAGTCGATCACGGGGTAGGAGTCAGGTCAGCCCCCCCCCAAGCCCCCGCACTCCTCCATTGCACCCCCACTGTCTCAGGGGAGTTCACAGTGAGGGTCCCCCCCGAACCTCCCTCACTGACCAGGCGGTTGAGAGGCACAGAGATACCCCCTTAAGAAGCTTTGCGCTCGGGAGGAAACTTAATCTCCTTTTTTAACGCCATCCCAAGGCTCTTCGACGAACCCTGAATAGAGCGTGGAGCTTGGGTGCGAGGGAGGGAGGGAAGAAAGGAAGGAGGGAGGAGCCGGCTGTGGAGTATCTCCCAGCCCACATGGCAGCCCAGCCCCAAATCTGAATATCTGAGCCACAGCGGAGAAGCTGAGACGCTCCCAACGCCAGCATAGGAATTAGCCCTCCGACAGGCCGCGCTAAATCCCAACTCCCCTCCCTCTGCTCCACACTCCAGCCTAGCCGCCGATACTATGCCCCCCTACTGCAACCCCCCTATTTCCCCCGCACTGCACGTGTCCACTGGGCTAAGGGGCCTGAGATACAGCGGGAGAGACAGACAGACAGGCAGGTGGTAGCCTTGTACATATCAGTTCAGAGATCTCCTGCATCCCTCTTGGCCTATACACTTGGTTTAAAACAGGGATCATTTCTTTAATTGATCAGTACTTAACAACTTAAACATACCCCTTGTCAGGGGTTTCTACGACGTCGTCGAGAGTGAGAAGGGAGAAGAGAAAAAGAGCATTCATCACCCAAGTCATTCCTCCTCATGTTTTGGTCAGACTCTGGCCACAAAATGCTGCAGGCAGAGGACACAAAGAGGACTTGCGCCGTGTCAAGAAAGAAGACGACTTTCTCTTCCTCTCTTTCTTTTTCACTCTCTCCCTGGACCCAAGGGGCCAGGGTAAATATTCACACCGACAGACTCGTGCGAGAAATCTCTGAGCTCCTTTTATTTGGAAGGCGGTGTGACAGATTACCGGCGAGTCGGATTCCTCAGTGGCAAAGAGGTAGCAGACCCTCTTTCCCCAAAACACATTGGGAGAAGTGCCCTGACATGCTCCTTTAACACCCTGTCAGAAGACTATTCCCGAAGCAAACACAGTCAAGGGTTTCTCTCCACAAGTCAGGCCCCTGCTTATAAACCTCCCCTAGAACGACTTAGCCAGCGTCGAAAAGGCAACGAGAAAGCAAGATGTGGGCAAACCAAACAGACCCTTACAAAGCCCTGGACGTGGAGTAGAGAGTGTGAAGAAAGAGAGTAAAGAGCAGGAAAGGAGAGGTGATCGGGAGTCGGAACACAATTTTGAACACTATCTCTACAGCGCCCGAAAACAGAGCCGAGCTGTATTTCATGCATGTAGACTCTTGTAGAAGCAATTTGTTTCAATCCTGTCAGAACAATGCTACTGTGCTAATTGTGTCGCCTAGTGGATTTCAGTCACAATACAAATGTGACAAATTTGAACTAATTATGTTTTTTTGTTTTTTTTACATACAGCTAAAAAAGGGGCAAAGTAGCTTTTTGTGATCAAGATTAATTTATCACTCTGTCCGAAAAGTTTTTTATTTGTTTTTATTATTATAGTATTTATTTCTGTTGATTTTACAGAATCGCTGTCCATGGCTTGTCTAAGGACATGGATAATAAAGTATCGTATCGTAACGTGTATTGTATCTATTATCGCAAAATATCACATATTGTATATCGCATCATATGTTTGCACCTGTCACACAAACAACAGAGCAACTGATTACATATTAGCTAGCCTAAACTGCTCTCTTGGCTAATATGTGCATATAAATGACAGGGAAAGTGAGGAGAGTGCATGTGAGTGTGTTGAGTGTGAGTCAGTGAGGAGCTGACCGTATTTTAGGCTGAAGGCCCAGTGGAGGCATCTGTAGTGGGGGTGAGACATTCTGGCACGGCCGCGATAATACAGTCCACCCACTGGCTTAGCAAAGGCAGGAAGTATATGAGGAATTCAAAAACCAAAACAATTTACTCTGACCCGAAGAGGTGAAAGATGCCTCTTCTAATACTTTGAAAATGATTTAAACCTCGTAAAAAAATAATACATGTTTACATATTGCTAGTACAATGTCCTCTGCATGATTTCGATTTGATATGCTCTAATTGTGTCCAGAACTCGCATGATCGAACTCACTCAATAGGCGTCATTGGGTCCGTCTTTACTGACCACATCGAGTCAGGACCTTGGAATTAACATCTCACCTCCAAGAGGGAAAGATCAACAGAGCACCAGCGGGATATCATTTAGGGTGTCAAGTAGGTGGCTCAAAGATCAAACACTAGACGTCAGTGGGGGTGTTGCTGGGTGGCGGGCCAAATGGCACTCTATTCCCTATAACGATTTTGATCTCGGAGATGTCGTGTTTGATCTCTGGGCAAAAGTATTGCACTATGTAAGGAATAGGGTGCTCTTTGGGATGCAACCTGGCATCTGAGTGAGAACTATTTCACAGGCTGAGCTGACATGGCTGGCGTGGACCAGAGAAGAGCAATCTCTCTCGCTTTCTCTCTTTCTCGAAGAGCTTAACTGTGAAAGGACAACTATATAAATCGTATAATCTGATAAACAAGAACACAATAAATGGTGCTGATCACTTAAAGTCTTATCTAATTTAAAATGATTTATGTATTAATTTTTCACGTGATGTGATTAATTGTAAAATATTATGCAAGTTTTATTGGTGGTGAAGTTCATTTAATTGTTTTGTTAGGCGCAGAACACTGAGTTCCCTGAGAAATGTGTCAAATATACTTAGTTTTAGTCCACAGCCAACAGAATGTAATGAAATTCTCAGACCGGTGTCCAGTCTTACTACTATGTAGTACATGAGGTTAAAATGTTACTCCTTCACACTTGTTTAACACTTGGCCAGAGACCTGACGGACAGCTTCCATGGTGCGCTGTGTGTTGGACAGGCTCCCAGTGGATGCCAAGCGGCCATTTTGTGTCAACTGTGTTGTACCTCCTCAGAGAACGAGTCCAGGGAAGAAACCTTTGTCACCCTCTAAAGCAGGAGCAGAAACTGGGTTAAATGGTCCAATGGAAAATGTATTTACAGGTACCAGAACCATGGCAATGAAGGTTCACTTGCCTCTAAAAAGAGGGGGCTGAGATGAGGGGCACAGGGAAAAGTGAAAGGTGTGCGTGCGGGGTAAATGGAAATGTAGATATTATTTTAGATTAGGACTTAATGATTCAAAAGGGGAAGGGAGGAGAGAGGGAGTGGTCAATAATTCAGAGATTCTTACATTGAAAGACAAAAGACAAATCGATCGTCCAGCCATTCATTCTCTGTGGAACTGTCCTTAATTAGAATTCAATTTAGTGGTGTGTGTGTGTGGTGGGAGGGGGACATTGGACCTCCCTTTTTTAAATTCCTTCGCCTCTGTAGTCTGCCTGATGGGTTCTCAAATACATTCCACTTGAGCCCCGAGCAGACTTAGATACACTTGTCACATAATCAAATGTGAAATACAAAGTACTGTATGGTGAAAGGGGCGAGAGACTTTATTCGAAGGGAAAGGGGGAAATAATTTACTTTTTTCTCTCTCTCCAGCAGCTCTAGTTCCAGCCAGTCGCTTGCTGCTTTCATGTCATTTAGATGAGTGGTTAATAAGGCGGAGCGTTAAAGGGATTATGATCCTGTTGGGCCGTGGCCGGGAGGGGGGAGAGGGGTTGGGGGCGGGGTAATGCTTCTGAGGAAGGTTTTCGGGGAGCTGGGGGGGGGGGGGGTACGGTGCATGGACAGAGGGGAGAGTATCCTGCTCACTGTCAAGACTCATTTAGCCAGAACTAAGCAGTCCAATAGGCCCTGAGCTTCTCCAATTATAGGAAATATCGTATTCTGGGCCAGAGGGGATTTTCCCTAAAGACCCTCCATGATATCTCCTCTCCTCCCTGCTTTGCGTTAATGAAGACCCCTCATAAAGTTGGCCAATCTGGGCTAGGTGTTGAGAGGTATTGGCAAGCCAGTAGGGGAGTCCTGGGGATTGGGGTTTGGGATTGGGATAGGCAGGGGGAAGAAAAGGAGGAATCTTTGGGCTCCAAATCTTCCACCCTGGCCCTGTGGAGATTTACAGGTCCCTGTGCTGGAAATCCAAAAATAAAGCTTAAGAAAAATAAGGCTCCTGAAAACTTAGCATTGTTACACTTGAGGACAGTGCAGTGTGGTTGGACTGTGAAAAGTAGGTGAGCTGTCAAGGGCTTGCTATGGAAAGAGGCTCTTACAGGTAGGCTTTACCAGAGAAGACCTGTCACCAGTCTCTCAGAAATGTCAGAATGTCACCTGGTATGTAGCTAAGGAAGAGGAAGGGTTCAATTAAAGCAAACTTCTCCCTGCAGAGTCTTACCATAAGAGACACAGATTCTGAGTCACCATGGCTGGTCGCTTGCCATTGGCTGCCATCCCCCAACGCCTTCCTTCCACAGGCGAGCCACTTCTTTGCTAGAGCCCATTTTCCGCAATCTGCGTGGATCAGCTCCCTCTCGCTCACACTCCCAGCTCGCTCTGCCAAGAACGAAGAAGACACAAGCCTCCTACTTCCTCCCCCACCACAACCTCGCCACCCCACCCCCGACTCACAGCACCCGGCACCTAGCTCCTTCTTAAACACATCTTTAATTCACACAACTTTGAAGTGGCACTCCGGCAAATGCACTCAATCAATTATAAATGAAATAATCTCCTTATGATATTAGAGAATTTGAAAAGTCTAAGAAATACCGGGAGATTAGAGAGCCCAAATCAGTTTTAGCGGTATCTAAAGTGACAGCAGGAGAATCATTGGAAGGAGCGGGTAGAAACTTAAAATGATTATGTAGATCTGTGTCACCGTCGAATGTTTCTGCAAATCCCCGCTGGATCTACCGCGACGGAGGAACCAGATTATTCCCTGGCCTTATTTAAAAAGGGCTGCAGCGCTTAAGTGGCTTTTCAAAAGGAAACATTTATATATATATACACACCATATATTTACGGCTATGACTACTCCCTCTCTTGACTATAGCTACGTTTCCCATTAACATGTCCAGTGATTTTTTTGTTTGTTTGTTGTCACGCTTACAAAGTTCGCATAGAAAATAGACGTGACCGTTACCTGCTAGGTTGCATTTCCATTCAACTATCTGGTGTCGATAAAAACAGCTGGATGTAATGAAGTCACACATTTTTTTAAAATATATACTTTTACGCGGAAAAAAAACTACAGTGTCGAATAAAAATGTAGAGGTTGAAGTGTTTCCATTAGTCATTTAGTCAAATTGCGCATTAATGAATTGGTGACAGGCTGTGTGCCCTCCCACCTATATGTTTTATGCGGTGGAACTTGTCAGCCAACCAGAAAAGCAAGGTGTAGCAATTCAGGCATTCTTGAAAGTCAGGACCATCCTTGTCCTGCAAAGAGGCCTTGTTTTTATTGTCGGGAAAAAAAGAGACATTTGCAAGCAGTAGGCATTTAGAATTAAATGTGGAGTGGAGCTTTAAAGTTACGCGCTGACATCACGTGCCCTGGAAATCATCCTTTATTAAAATAAAACCGTTTCCATCATAATTTACAAAAAAAAGAAAGTTTAACACAAGAAAGATCCACCCGTCAAAGGGATAAAAATGTTGTTGATCTTTAGAAAATGTCTCCTATATCTGCCGTTTCTATTACACGTCACGATGTTTTTATTGTGAATACACCTGGGTCAATGGAAACCGGCCTTATGACTTCAGCCACTTCTAGCAGCCCTCAAAAGTCGTATTTGACCCCTGAGGCACAGTCAGGAGCATCACATGACCATGTATTGTAACATGTTATAGAAATACCTCAGTTGAAGTTTAGAGCAGAGCTCTTAAACGAGACAGAATCAAGTTAAAGTTCATGCCAAACAGGTAATATTGCTAACTTTCAACATAGTCTCATTAGAATATGTAAAAAAAAAATGGTTTAAAATTTAACCATTTTAGTTATGTGACATAAGCTGACATATTTGTTCATTTAGGGTTATTTTTCAGTATGCAACCAGGACTTGACACAGAGGCGAAGTACCAATAAGGTGAGTGATCTGACCGGTCTGGTCCAATGAAATTACTCTGTGTGAGAGGATTGTGGGGTCAGAGTGCGATGGTAACTTGGCAACCAGTGTCAACATGCCCTAACATATTTTTTACATGCTGGACAAAAACTGGTAGAATCAATGTTGTTTCCACTTCATTTCAACAACAAAAATGTAATGTGATGACTTTGAATCAATGTGGAAAACTGATTGGATTTGAAAAAGGTCATCAACCTAAGGGGATTTTGTCTTTTTGTAACCTATATTTTAACCTAAATCCAATGAAATGGTGAAAAGTTTGGTTGATTTCACGTTCAATTCACATTCGTTGACAACTCAACCAAATTTGCATCAAAACTAGACGTTAAACTGACGTCTGTTCCCAGTGGGTATTATGGCATCCATATTATAAAGTCCCAGTTGACAGACATTCCTCATTTGGATGCCATACAGTACTACTAGTTTCAGTCTTAGCTGAATATATCCTCCATGACCATTACTCACAATGTTAAAAAATTGAATTATGGCCCAGTGCACATTTATTTTCTATCATGCTGTGGTCCATTCATCTTTGATTACACCTTTCAGATGATATAAATTAGCCCTATCCACTGTGTATAGGGTTGATGGATGGCAGGGAACGATATGAAACACACTGATCAATATCATGGATTCGGCTCTGTGTTCCAAGGCTACTCCGCTCAGCCAATTCACATGTTTCTAATTTCTGCTGCGAGCCTCTGAGTCCATGCAATATATTGTCCCATTTATACTGTGCAGCTGTACATACTGAATCTTAACTAAACTGCATTGATGATGGTCTTATGACAATGATAAGGAGTAGGGATGTCCAAAAATGTACACCGTACAAAATATTCCTCCAGTTATCCCAGTCAGGTCAAGAATCTCGGATCTAAGGCCGTACTGTATATATATATCAAGCATCTCCGAGTAGGAGTGCTGATTTAGGATCAGTTTTGCCTTCTAGATTACAACGGAGACAAGTATATGGACAGGCTGACACGCTTGGTACATATGGCTCCTGAAGTCACTCAGTATCACCTATTATCTCCCTCTTCTTACCTCATCCTCACTCTCTGAATCCCTGCTAGTCTGGGGGGTTCTGTCCTGCTGTGAGCCTGCCTCAGATCCTTCATCCTTCCCTATGGCTCACTTTGATTCTCCAGGAAAATCCTGTCTATTGTCATCATTCTCTCTTTAGTAAGAGAAAGCAGAAATCAATGGAAGGCTAAGAGTAGGCTAAGAGTCCCAGGGGGTCAGGCTTCAGAGGTCGTTGACGAAGGTGTCGAAGGTGAACCCCTAACAAGCTCGTGGGGATGCTGGCAGGTAACAGAAAACGTCAGTAAGGGCCCTGTGAATGCCTGGAAGGAAAGGTAAGACAGGAATGATGAGGGCCCCGTACACACTCAAGTTTTACAACTGATGCAGAATGCATTTGGCACAACTGTTGGAACACAACGGAGAGTTTTTCAGTACAAAAATAATAAAACACAAGTATTGTGTAAACATTTTTGTGCAGACAAAAATCTCCTTTGTAAGCACATATCAGTTGTATCACGACCATCGTGTTATGTGTTGTACATCAGTTGTACTGCCGGAGTGTGTAGAGACCGCATATGGAGAGGCTGGATTTGGTCCGATCGTTGATGTTTTCCAAACCACATCAAACTACACTCATTCATATAACTGACCAAATTGTTCAAACTCACGGTCGGGCTCAGTGATATTGGAGCCACTAGAAGGGTTTATCCAATACAAACTTCTCACATTGCAAGCAACTCCACGTTATTTCAAACCAAAATGAGGTCCTGCCCTTTTTAAAAGCTTAATCTCACCTATCTTCAAGACACATATTAATAGCCCAGTGCTCACTATGTGAAATCAAAAATATGAATGAATGCATGTGTGGCTGAGTGAGGAGGAGGCAGGGTTAAAGAGATTGACATCTTCATGTTTGAGTAATTATCACCACTTGAGGCCTGAAGAGAGGGGTGGGCGGCCCTCTCATAGCTGTCTCGTTGTCGTGGTTAAACTGTGTGCCCTTGTTGATTGATGATGAAAAGAGAACATACACCCACAACCCTCTTGGGATGGCAGAATGTGTGTGTGTGTCCAGAGACCCAGGCAGCTGGCCTCATATATACACACACACACACACACACACACACACCTGAAAGTATAATGAATAAGTAATAATGCATTATTCACACACATATAGATCAGCATGGTGATAGCGATACACACACGCACATGATGCAAGCTTGCACGCACGCGCACACACACACACACACACATGCAAATGATGCAAGCTCGCACGCACGTGCACACACACACACATGCAAATGATGCAAGCTCGCACGCATGTACGCACATATATGCACACGATGCAAGCTTGCACACACGCACACACACACATTCACAACGCAAGCACCCCCCCCCCCACAAACACACATTACTTTATCATAACTGTGACAGGTCAGGCAAGTCATATCCCCATTTATGTTATTTGCCTGCACTGTCATCAGATCCTCAGTCTCTCCCCAGAGAGTTCCCTCTTCGTTCATATTCATGAGCTTTATGTGATATGTCCCCAAGGGCCCTTCTACTGGAGGCCACAAGAGGCCCCTGGGCCAACCAACACCAACAAATCATTACAGACACACACATTGTGTTACTGTATTTGTACAATTTTACTCTTGGCCTACACAGGATTTTGAATGGCTAAATAACTAAACGTTGGCCTTCTTCTTCTAAGGTTTTTAAAAAACAAGTAACAATCGTGAATGACAACATCTAACCCAAACCCTTATCCTAAACCTGGTTCGTATCCAAATCCCCATACACTGACACATCATACTCTTTCCCAAACCTCTCTTTCGTTATTCAGGTTTTTGTTCAGTCTGATGTTCTGTTTAGAATCCATTTAGACCCCATTTCTAAAATTGTAAAGTGACTTTGGTTCCGTCAAAAGCGCTATGTAAGTCCCATGTGTTATTATTATTATTATGAAATCAACTGTACTGAAATGACCTAGTATAAAAACTTCTAAATATTGACTTAGGAGTGGAAACATTCCAAGCCAATGTATTTAGAGACAATTCCATTATTTTTTCTAAAATGAAGTTGCAGCATTCCCCTTACATGCCTTTCTCATGGTTCACCACCCTGTTTCAGCCCTACAGGCAGCTAATCAACTGCTCATTAGGAACAGATAAGTAAACAAAGATATCCATTATCCATCAGCTGTGCCCAGCTCCCCGCTGTGCTGTGTGTGTGTGTGTGTGTGTGTGTGGGGGGGGGGGGGGATTATCTAACGAGGAAACAGCAGTGCTCACTCCTGGGGTCCCCAGTGATGATCTGACAGGCCACCACAGTCTCTTTACATGGCCAGTTGGGCCCAGCAAGACTCCTTTCAGTCTCAAGTAAAGTGTGTGTGTACTGTATGTGTGTGGGTGCGTGCGTGCGTGCCTGGGTGCGTGCGTGGTTCAGACAATTGGGGTGGGGGGGTTTAGTGCAGTGGGGTAGAACAAGAAATTGGTTCTAGGGGAGGGCATAGCTGAGCTGTCAATATCATCAAATGCCATAATGATCCTAGCTGCAGTCTAATGGTGGATGAGGTCTATGCACAAATACACATACGATGGTAAGAATTTCCAGACTGTGGTGGCATAGAATTACACGTAGAGGAATTGGCGGGTGTCTGTATAAAGTAAAATTGTTCTGGTAATAAACTTGAATCCACACATTACAATGAATGTAGATTACTTTTCGTAGGTTATTTTGTTCCTGTTTCTGGTGATCCATTACAATGAATGTAGATTATTTTTCATAGATTATTTTGTCCCTGTTTCTGTTGATCCATTACAATGAATGTAGACTACTTTTATTTTTTTCCTTTATTTAACAAGGCAGGTCAATTAAGAACAAATTCTTATTCATAATGATGACCTACCGAGGGGCAAAAGGCCTCCTGTGGGGACAGGGGATTAAAAACGCAGGACAAAAAAAAAACATATCACAACAAAAGAGACACCACAATACTACATAAAGAGACACCTAAGATAATAAAACAACATGGTAGCAACACAACATGGTAGCAACACAACATGACAACAATGCAACATGTTTGCAGCACAACATGGCAGCAACACAACATGGTAGCAACACAAGATGACTACAATGCAACATGGTTGCAGCACAACATGGCAGCAGCACAACTTGGTAGCAGCACAAACATGGTACAAAGATTGTTATGCACAACCAAAAGCGCGAAGGAGAAAAAGGTGGCGTCAACAATACATCACATGAGGCAGCCACAAATGTCAGTAAGAGTGTCCATGATTGAGTCTTCGTATGTAGAGAACTGTCCAGTTGGAGTGTTTTTTGCAGCTCGTTCCAGACGCTAGCTTCAGCGAACTGAAAGGAGGAGCAACACAGGGATGTGGGTGCTTTGGGGATCTTTAATTTAACACAATGTGACTGGCAGAAAGGGTGCTGTATCTGGAGCATGAGGGTTGCAGAAGGTACAGTGGGAAGAAAAAGTATGTGAATCCTTTAGAATTACCTGTATTTCTGCATAAATTAGTCATCAAATTTGATCTGATCTTCATCTAAGTCACAACAATAGGCAAACAGTCTGCTTAAACTAATAACACACAATTATAATTTTTCATGTCTTTATTGAACACACTGTGTAAACATTCACAGTGCAGGTTGGAAAAAGTATGTGACCCCTTGGATTTAATAACAGGTCCTTTGGCAGCAATAACCTCAACCAAACATTTTCAATAGTTGCGGATCAGAATGTTGGACCATTCCTCTTTACAAAACTGTTTCAGCTCCACAATATTCTTGGGATGTCTGGTGTGAACCGCTCTCTTGAGGTTATGCCACAGCATCTCAATCGGGTGGAGTTCAGGACTGACTGAGCCACTCCAGAAGGAGTATTTTCTTCTGTTCAAGCCATTCTGTTGTTGATTTACTTCTGTCTTTTGGGTTGTTGTCCTGTTACATCACCTAACTTTTGTTGAGCTTCAATTGGTGGACAGCCTTACATTCTCCTGCATACAGGAGATAATCTTGGGAATTCATTTATCTTTTTTCCGTTGATGATAGCAAGCTGTCCAGGCCCTGAGGTAACAAAGCAGCCCCAAACCATGATGTTCCCTCCACCATACTTTACAGTTGGGATGATGTTTTGATGTTGGTGTGCTGTGTCTTTTTTTTCCTCCACGCATAGTGTTGTGTGTTCCTTCCAAACATCACAACTTTAGTTTCATCTGTCCACAGAATATTTTGTCAGTACCGCTGTGGAACATCCGGGTGCTCTTTTGCGAACTTCAGACGTGCAGCAGTGGCTTCTTCCGTGGTGTCCTCCCATGAACACTATTCTTCTTAAGTGTTTTACATATCATAGATTCATCAACAGAGATGTTAGCATCTTCCAGAGATTTCTGTAATTATTTAGCTGGCACTCGAGGATTCTTCATTACCTCATTGAGCATTCTGCGCTGCGCAATTGCAGTCATCTTTGCAGGATGGCCACTCTTAGGGAGAGTAGCAACAGTGCTGAAATATCTCCATTTATAGACCATTTGTCTTAAGATGGAGTGACTTTTAGAGATACTCTTGTAACCCTTTCCAGCTTTATGTAAGGTAACAATTCTGAATCTTAGGTCTGAGATCTCTTTTGTTCGAGGCCGGTTTCACATCAGACAATGTTTCTTGTGAATAGCAAACTCAAATTTTGTGAGTGTTTTTTATGGGGCAGGGCACGTCTAACCAAAATCTCCAATCTCGCCTCATTGATTCGACTCCAGGTTAGTTGACTCCTGACTCCAATTAGCTTTTGGAGAAGTCATTAGCCTAAGGGTTGACATACATTTTCCAACCTACACTGTGAATGTTTAAATTATGTATTCAATATAGACAAGAAAAATACAATAATTTGTGTGTTATTAGTTTAAGCAGACTGTGTTTGTCTATTGTTGTGACTTCGATGAAGATCAGATCAAATTTTATGTCAAATTTATGCAGAAATACAGGTAATTCCAAAGGGTTTTGACACTGTATCTCGGATAGAGGGAAGTGAGGCCTAAGAGGGTTTTATAAATAAGAATCAGGGGCTAAGGACTTTAGAGATAGGGAAAGGACCAATAAAATGGGGGGAAAGTTTGCGGGACTCTACCCTGAGGGGCAGATCCCAAGTGGACAACCATACCCTCTGCTCAAGATGGTAGCAGAGAGCAGGGGTCCAGTGGTGTTCTGCCTGTCATCGTTACCTGGAGGTGGTCTTGAGAAGAGCAGCTTGGGCTCTCTTCCAGGTATGACGATAGCAACGAACCAATACCTGGGCAGAAGCTGTGCTGACCTCTGCCTCTTATTTTTGGGGCGAGCATCGCCCCTGCGGAGGTATAGTGCCCGGGAGAAGGTCGATCGCACAGTCATAGGGCCAATCATGAGGATGCCAGATGGCACAGGGCTTGCTAAAAACACCCCGGAGGTCCTGGTATTCTGCTGGAACGGCAGAGAGTTTCGGGGCTTCTCCCAAGCCTGCAGGAAGATGTCCCAGTGCAGGCAGCGCCGACTTTAGGCAATGCGCATGGCAAAATTAGCTCCAAACCAGGATAGAACCAGCAACCCAGAGGATTGATCCAACCTAGCGTCATGATGTTGGCCTGGGGGTAGGTTTATGACAGTCATATGACAGGTTTATGACAGTCAAATACCTCTTCCCCCCTTTTTCCTCTTTCTACCCTACTGATGTTACATTTGCAAACCCCTTTGGTTAACATAGAGATTCTGGGAACATCAGAAGGTGGGGGGGGGGGGAAATGAACTATATTCTGGTAATCTGACCAATTGAACATATGCGGTGGTACTTAATGAATATGATGTCTGATGTCAGTTCGGTTGTCATCTGAGACATTCTCGTCAATGATAAGATGACAAACTCTACAGTGGAAAGTCGACACAGAGTTATCGGATTCACATGGAATTGTTGATCAATTTAAATGTTTGAATATGAAATCATTAGTGATGGGATGAAATGTGATTTTAGCTTCTAAAATGTGAGATTTGGGTTTTCATAAGGTTAGGGCCCTGCTCAATCAGTGGCCCGCCCCTGTGAAGGGACATGGGCTATAAAACTCTTCAAACACGCCCTCCTCTCCCTTCCTATATAAAGCCTTGATGACAATATAACCTCCTGTCCGAGGACGTGAGGACGACGGTCCGATATCAGAATGGTTCAGATAATAACTACAGAACGAAGCCAACATCAGCGTGAGCTTTGGTTGTGAATGGTATGAACATTGAACTCTTATTCACTACAGAAGTGATACCTCCTAGCCGTTGAGTTAGCAACAGCAGCTGCAAATGCAGGTTAGGAAGGAACAGACAGAGTATCCCGTCTACCGCACAACAACGTTACTTCAACGTAACCAATTTACCACCAGAGACATTATTCAAAGGACAAAGGACTCGGTTTGGTAACACGGCCTTCCATCTACCACCAACCTACTGAAGCGCAGCTCAAAGTAAATATTTATTGCATTTTCCTTTTCCAAATGGGCAGTAATTTAGAATGCATAAGATACTGTATTTATGATAGCACAGCTTCGCCCTTTGTTCCTCAGTCTTCCCGCTCTCTCACTCAAACCCAGCCCTTTTCTTTTGTGTAACCAGTTGTCATATCTGTTCCGCCCGCTAGGGACGTTTTCCTTTATGACGTAATTTGTAATCAAGTTATGATTTAATTATGTGTATGTGTAATTCTGTGTGATTAATTAGGTATTTAGTAAATAAATAATTAAACACAATTTTGCATTGCTGATTCAACTTGTTAGCCAGGGTTCGTGCAAATAACCAAGAATGTACAACTTTCAGATGTGACTGACTTAAGGTGACTCTCTAGTTAATTGCATTTACATGATTAGCTCAATTGGGTAATATTAATTACGGAGAAATGATTTTATAGAATAGCATGTCATATCACTTAATCCGGCATAGCCAAAGACACAACATTAGGATAGAAACAGCAGCCCAGAGAATCGATTAGAGGATTGCGCATCTGGAGCCAGGAGAACCCCAAAACCACGGGTGCATGGGGGGATTTAATGGGCAGGAACTGAATACTCTCACTGTGATTGCCCCACACTCTCAGGTTAGTGGGAAATGTAGTGTGGGTGACTCTGCCAATAGAGCGCCCATCCAAGGCTCTAATGTCCATGATAATTGAGAGGGGTTTTGTGGGGATTCCCAACTCCGACACCAGGGTTGCGTCCATAAAGCTTTCATCGACCCCAGAATCAATGAGCACCCGGCGAGATTTGGACTGGTCACCCAACAACAGGGTAGCATGGAGAGGGGTATGAGCAATGGAAGATGGGAAACTCCCCGTACGGCTCACCAGCATACTCATACCTATATGAGCCTCGGCTTTTAATGGGCAGGTAGCTAAGAAAATGTCCAGTTGCTCCACAATACAGACAGCTGTGGGTGTTAAGTCTGCGTAAGCATTCAGCCGGAGACAATCTAGCCCTACCCAGTTGAATGGGCTCCAAAGTAGGCGAGTCGGCAGCCCTCTATGATTCTGGAGAGAACTCGGGTGACATCGGATTCACTCGCACATGTAGACCTCGGGGTTCTCTGGGATTCCTCGGAGGCAAGGTGAGAATCGAAAGCGAGTGATGGCGACAGGGCACAGATTCTCTCTCTCTCCTACGTTCTCGTAACCGCTCATCAATCCAGATGGTCAAGGCTATGAGGGAGTCGAGGTCTATGGGCAGCTGCAGCTTTGATATGTGCTGAGAGAAAGACAGTGTACTGTCTAGCCATACTCCCAAGTACTGGTATGAGGTGACTACCTCAAGCTCTAAACCCTCAGAGGTAGTAATCACACTGGGAGGCATTCTTCTTACCGGACCACATTACCTTTGTTTTGGAGGTGTTGAGAACAAGGTTAAAGGCAGATAATGGTTGTTGGACACTATGAAAGCTTTGTTATAGAGTGTTCAACACAAAATCCGGGGAGGGGCGAGCTGAGTATACTACTCTACCATCTGCATATAAATGAACGAGAGAGTTTCCTACTGCCTGAGCTATGTTCTTGGTGTAGATTGAGAAGAGCGTGGGGCCTAAGATTGAGCCTTGGGGTACTCCCTTGATGACAGGCAATGGCTGAGACAGCAGATGTTCTGACTTTACTCTTTGAGAGAGGTAGTTAGCAAACCAGGCCAAAGACCCCTCGGAGACACAAATACTCCTTAGCCAACCCACAAGAATGGAATGGTCTCCCGTATCAAAAGCTTCGGCCAAGTCAATAAAGATAGCAGCACAACCTATTCTTAGAGTCAAGGGCAGTGGTGACATCCTTTAGGACCCATAACCTGAGCAGAAACCAGATTGCATACCAGAGAGAATGCTAGAATGCTAGACATCAAGAAAGCCATCAAGAAAGTTTTTCTAACGCTTTTGATAAACAGGGCAAGACAGAAATTGGCCTATAGCGATTAGGAATAGGATCAGCTTGATCTCCCCCATAGAATAAAGGACGGCTATGTTTGTCCCTGTTTCTAGTGATCCATTTAAGCAAGTATCAAGGTTAAGTGGATGGCTAAAAGGTTCCTGTGGAGATACTGAAGCCCTCAGGCCAACTAATACAGTAATTTCTTAATTAAGCACTATTTCCACACTGGCTTGTCTGCTCTACAGAGGACTTCACAGCACTATAATTAGAGCCAAATGGCTGGGAGCATACCTGGTTAGTATGTGACCAACCAGGGTTCGAAACCCCGGTCTCCTGCACACGTCAAGACTGTATTTACCCGCTAAGGTCGGGGAGCTAACACAAGGCTTCGGGTTTCAGGCAAGGTTATACCATAAAATAACATATCTACTGAAATATACCATTGCACCTCGGGTTGTAAAATGCTGATAACTTCCCCAAAATGTTCACGTTTTTCAGAAATCCTGGTTGGAAGATTCCTGGAATTTGCAGGGAATGAGCAGAACATCTGTGAAGTTACCAGCATTTTGCAACCCTAATTGCACCAGAATACAACACATCTCATAACATACTGAAATATCAAATGCTGGGCTAAAATGATTTGACATTCCCAGTCGGTATTACAACAGTATGTACACCACTGTTTTCTTGGCAGGCATTGGAGAACGTTTTGATTTGAGTAAGGTGTTCTCCTCTAGGCTCCTCTCTCTGTTCCTTTCCTGTCTGTACACGCTTAGAGAAAATGGTTCCAAAAGGGTTCTTCGGCTGTCCCCATAGGATAACCCGTTTTAGTTACAGGTAGAACCCTTTTTGGTTCCAAGTAGAACACTTTTGGGTTCCATGTAGAACCCTCTGTCTACCTGGAACTCAAAGGGGTTCTTCAAAGGGTTATCCCATGGGGACAGACGAAGACCCTTTTTAGGTTATAGATAGCATCTTTTTTTCTAGGGAGTGTAGCTTCCATCCCTCCACTCAGGCAGTGGTCAGTCAGTGGGTTAATGCAGGATGAGAACTATACATGCCAGCCGAGCTAAAGCCTTTAAAAAGGGCTTTTTGTAAGGACAAGGCATAAAGCCCAGATTAGGGGAACAACAATAAAACAATCCCGTATGTTCATTCCATAATACACTGTACAGTTGAGCTTATAGGGGTTTGGGCTTGAATAAACAGCTTCAGATAGCTAGGCTCTGTAGGCACTGTAGCGGAGGTTCAGGTCAATAGTGGGATCACACTTATTCTAAGAACTGGCTGCTTGTAGCCAAGGCTCATGGCGGATGAGTTAAGAGATAATCAGTAAATTTACTAGGAGTCAGTGGTGGGGTGGGGGTTCCTTAGGCCTACATTAGGAGCATACTTCAACCAAGTTCTTCGGCGTAGATCATTTATGCTATTCCTTCCAAGAGAGGGGCTTACACAGCTGCCGAAACCAGAGCTACTGTTCCGCTGTCGTATCTTTGTGATCAAAACGCGGTTCATATTGCAACTCTACAGTGACTTAAACTCAACAGACGAGCTTCAATTCTCTAAATGTCGGGGACCAGATAAAGCTCTGATGCTGTAAAGCACTTCAGATCAGATTTAGCAGTTATGGGCAGATGTAGAGGGCTAAGAGGTAGCTGGAGTGGGGATGTTATATTATCATCACACGGGTACAGTTTTACCCCAATTCCTTTAATTCAGAAAAGACTGAGACGTTTCTAAGTGCTCCCAAATCAGATAAAACAGTAGGAGAAAATCACCTTCTCCATGTAAGTGTGCTGGTCTGCGCTCTGACACTGATACGCACCCAGAGAGGATTACATGTGGGAGGTAGGCTGGCTTTGGAGAGACTACGTGGAAGTTGGGGGTGTAAACTCACCCTGCACTTTTTCATACATATATTTCAATTTGTTAAACTGAATTGGAGCATATCTATTGAAGATTCGTGTCTCATACCACTTGTGCTATCGAGTTCAGATGATTGTAATCGTGTTAAAGGGATAGTTCACCCAAATTCCTCAATTACATATAGGTTTACCTACCCTGTAAGCAGCCTGTGGACAAGGTACGACAGATGAAGAACCCAATATGAAATGTTGTAATTTGGGTGAACTTTCCCTTTAAAGGAGTGTACACTAATTGCGTTAACCAGAGCCTAAATGACACATAATTCACTGTCTACCCTGACATAACAGAACCTGCTGTTGGTCACCCCCCCCCACACACACACACACACACACACACACACACACAACCTGTGGTGACTGTGTGACTGACTCTGGAGTACTGCTAGTCCCAGTGCAGTCTCTCTCTTGCCCCTGGTTGATAGTTTAATTACCCCAGATAAATCCATTGGCTATTTGTCAGGCTGTGCCAGTGTATCCTCCCTTCCTTCCTCTGTTCCCCCGCTACTCTCCCCTTCCTGGTTGTAACTAAGCCCCTGTAATGAAATACTAATCACCAGGTCCCTGACGAGCATCCCCAGCCCATTATCCCCTAATTACCCCCCACACTTGTAAAGGCACAGATTCTGTCCAGCAGGGGGCACTCTGGGAAGTTTAGTTCGCACACAGTTGAAGTAGATCTCATGTGTTCTGTATTAATGTCTTATCCATTGTCTTTAAGGGATCAAATGTGTTCTGCCTTATCTGGCCATGTTCCTTTCTGTCAGATGTTCATTCAGATGGAGTTTAACTTAGCAACCATCTACCATCTCCTTGTCCCATGAAACCAAAATGGAGAGGCAGTTTGAAAGCCTGCTGACTGGGGGCAGTTTATGCATGGGACCAGAGAGAATCCGTCTTGTTCACAATCTCTACCTCATGTCTGAGGCCAAATGGTTCCCCTGTGGACCATTTGGGCTGTGGCAGAAAATGTAATCCCAAACTCCCTACCTACCTCATTCCCTCCAAGAGTAATTTGCAGGTGCTGCACTTAGGATTCGGGGTGAGTCAATATGGCGCAAAGATGAAAATTGGAATTGGCAGCCGATATGGAATGGGGTCAGGGGATTTGGTGTTGACACACACACAGGCAGCATGTGTGAGGAGATACCTCTGGTTCAGAAGGGGGTCCAGTAAAACAATGGAATTATGGCTGTATAATAGTCGAGGAATGTGATCCCAGTCTTTGCGACGTGATACGGTAACTCCCCTAGAGTTCTTAACATGTCTTGCAACATCTCCATAGCCTAGGGATACTCTACTGAGTTCACTCTGATCTGGAATTAACTGAAGTTTTTGGTTCAAATCTGGATTTGCGGGAGAGTTTGGACACAAGTCAGGGTGTGTCGGGGATTCGGGGTGATGAAGCAGATTTGCTAAACAGTGTGTGTGCTGGGACAGAAAAGTTCCCGTGGTCCCTTGTCTCGGACTGAGAAAAGAGCCAAGAAAGGGGTCCATATCACACAACGTCGGCCATATTTAACATACAATTACCTCAAGCTAAAAAGTGTTAAACGATATACTGTATCATTCACTAATTCACACTTATTTTTACGAGAAACAATGTTAGACTAATGTTTCACCCAACTTTATTTGGGATCCTAAAGCATATGCTTGGGGGAAAAAACACTCCATGGTCCTTTTGGGATCCTGGTGCCCGTTTTTTTTGTTAGTGTGGAGGTGAAAGCCTGTCAGAAATGGTTAGCTTCTCCAGTGAAACTACTTCTTTGCATCTTATAGCTCCAGGTCTTGCCCTGTGTCTGCACCATTTCTTTCTATCCTCTTGTTTCTCTCCTTTTGTTTAGATAAAGCGAGGGATTAGGGAAGATTTGCCCCCATAAAGTAGTGGTTTGATAGGCTTTTATCCCTCCATGTTGCTAAAGCTGTGTTGCCCCTGGATTAGGCGGCTACAATAGGGGCCCTTGTGCTAGGCCGCAGCCCGAGGGGGACAACCAAACACTGGCTCAGGGAAAAAGGGAGAAAACAAACCTGCCAACTTCAATATGTCAAGTTGGCCAGAGGAACCGTTCGCCAGCGTAGCTGTGGCGCATGTATGGTGGTCTGTAGGTTACGCAATATGGTTATATCTATATTCTACAGGGTCCATTGGATTAGTTTAGTCAAACTCTTCCAGGGTGCCACTGCCACAGAATATCCATCACTACTACCCAATATGGGTTTAAATCAAAATATGCCCTACCTATCTAGTTACACTTACTTTACAGTGCTAATAGGGGTATCCGTGTCCTATTGATGTAAGTTATTGTAAGCATTGTAACGCCAATGAATCTCAACCTGCCCATCTGTTGAGATGAGCTGCTATGAGGTCTATGCTTAACCTACGAGTTTTACTGCCTAGGGTAAAATGATGATTCAGAATCAGATGGAATACCATCTCTCATATTTAAAGGAATCAACAGGGCCCATATTTATCAAGTGTCTCAGAGTAGGAGTGCTGATGTAGGATCAGCCTTTAAGATCATAATAAATATGATTCCTGTAGACCGGGATGATCTGATCCTAGATCAGCACCACTCGATAAACACAGGCCTAGCAGGTCTACTTGACATTACAATCCTTGGCATGCAGCAAAGCGATTTCAAATGTTATTTGTCAAATGCGCCGAATACAACAGGTGTAGACTTTTCCCGTGAAATGCTTACATACGAGCCCTTTCCCAACAACACAGTTAAAAAATAAGAACATTTTCAAATAAAAATAGTAATACAATAAACAACAATAACGAGTACTCAGTCAATGTGCAGGAGTACGAGGCAGGTGAGGTAATATGTACAGTTGAAGTCGGAAGTTTACATATACACTTAGGTTGGAGTCATTAAAACTCGTTTTTCAACTACTCCACAAATTTCTTGTTAACAAACTATAGTTTTGGCAAGTTGGTTAGGACATCTACTTTGCGCATGACACAGGTCATTTTTCCAACAATTATTTACAGACAGATTATTTCACAATTCCAGTGGGTCAGAAGATTACATACACTAAGTTGACTGTGCCTTTAAACAGCTTGGAAAATTCCAGAACATGTCATGGCTTTCGGAGCTTCTGATAGGCTAATTGACATCAATTGAGTCAATTAGAGGTGTACCTGTGGATGTATTTCAAGGCCTACCTTCAAACTCAGTGCCTCTTTGCTTGACATCATGGGAAAATCAAAAGAAATCAGCCAAGACCTCAGAAACAAATTGTAGACCTCCAAGTCTGGTTCATCCTTGGGAGCAATTTCCAAATGCCTGAAGGTACCACGTTCACCTGTACAAACAATAGTACGCAAATATAAACACCATGGCACCACGCAGCCGTCATACCGCTCAGGAAGGAGATGCGTTCTTTCTCCAAGAGATGAACGTACTTTGGTGCGAAAAGTGCAAATCAATCCCAGAACAACAGCAAAGGACCTTGTGAAGATGCAGGAGGAAACAGGTACAAAATAATCTATATACACAGTAAAAACATTTCCTATATCGACATAACCAGAAAGGCCACTCAGCAAGGAAGAAGCCATTGCTCCAAAACCACCATGAAAAAGCAACACCACAGTTTGCAACTGCACATGGGGTCAAAGATCGTAGTTTCTGGAGAAATGTCCTCTGGTCTGATGAAACAAAAATATGTTTGGCCATAATGACCATCATTATCTTTGGAGGAAAAGGGGGAGGCTTGCAAACCTAAGAATACCATCCCAACCGTGAAGCACAGGGGTGGCTGCGTCATGTTGTGGGGGTGCTTTGCTGCAGGAGGGACTGGTGCACTTCACAAAATAGATGGCATGAGGGAGGAAAATCATGAGGGAGAACAATGATGTGGATATATTGAAGCAACATCTCAAGACATCAGTCAGGAAGTTAAAGCTTGGTCGCAAATGGGTCTTCCAAATCGACAATGACGCCAAGCATGCTTCCAAAGTTATGGCAAAATGGCTTAAGGACAACAAAGTCAAGGAATTGGAGTGGCCATCACAAAGCCCTGACCTCAATCCTATAGAACATTTGTGGGCAGAACTGAAAAAGTGTGTGCAAGCAAGGAGGCCTACAAACCTGACTCAGTTCCACCAGCTCTGGCAGGAGGAATGGGCCAAAATTCACCCAACTTATTGTGGGAAGCTTGTGGAAGGTTACCTGAAACGTTTGACCCAAGTTAAACAATTTAAAGGCAATACACTCAATTAGTATTTGGTAGCATGTAAACTTCTGACCCACTGGGAATGTGATGAAAAAAAAAGCTGAAATAAGGCATTCTCTCTAATGTTATTCTGACATTTCACATTCTTAAAAATAAAGTGGTGATCCTACCTGACCTAAGACAGGGAATTTTTACTAGGATTAAGTGTCAGGAATTGTGAAAAGTTAAGTTTAAAAGTATTTGGCTAAGGTATATGTGAACTTCCGACTTCAACTGTACATGTAGATAGGGGTAAAGTGACTAGGCAATCAGGATAGATAATAAACAGAGTTGTAGCAGCGTATGTGGAGTGTGAACGTGTGTGTGTGTGTGTGTGTGTGTGTGTGTGTGTGTGTGTGTGTGTGTGTGTGTGTGTGTGTGTGTGTGTGTGTGTGGCATCAATATGCATGCGTGTGTTTGTGTGTGTGAGCGTATGCAGTGTGTGTGTGTGTGTGTGTTGGAGTGTCAGTGTAAATGTGTGTGGGTGTGAATGTTTTACACTGCATTGAGGCCGAAAAAAAGATCAATGCAAAAGTCAAGGTAGCCATTTGATTACCTTTGAGACAGAATTATGGCTTGGGTGGCTGAGGTTTTTCGCAATTTTCCGGCCCTTCCTCTGACACTGCCTAGTATAGAGGTCCTGGATGGCAGGGAACTCGGCACCAGTGATGTACAGGGCAGTCTGCACCACCCTCTGTACAGCCCTGCAATTGAGGGCGGTGCAGTTCCCATACCAAGCAGTGGTGCAGCCAGTCAAGATGCTCTCAATGGTGCAGCTATAGAACGTTTGAGTATCTGAGAAGCCATGCCAAATCTTTTCAACCTCCTGAGGGAGAAGAGGCGCTGTTTTGCGTTCTTCACAACCGTGCTGGTTTGAAAGGACCATGACGCTCCATATCGGGAATGGATGGCGGTGTACAGTTGTACTTCAATGCTTCCCTTGACCCAGCCTGTACTCCTTGGAGCTAACCGCGTTTGAGGCGGTTTACGGCGGCCAGGAGCAAAAACAACCTATTAGTCGGGCCCAATGGAGAAACCCTGGGAGGACCAGGCTCTTAAGTCTTTAGGGATGTGGACACTGAGGAACTTGAAGCTCTTGACCCACTCCACTACAGCCCCCTTGAAGTGGATGGGGGCTTGCTCACCACTCCATTTCATGTAGTCCAAAAATGAAACAGAGGTTTCTATAAAAGTAAAGGGGGTTTGTTCCCTTAAAGCAGGTATCTTACAGATGGGGGAGGGGGATCTTTAAGGTGAAGGCCCTGCTAATAACATGTCTGAAACATTACTCCTGGCAAGTTGCTTTGTTACTCTTGTCAAACAAGTCCCCAGGTAGTACTCAATTCTTCCCCATACATCACAATGATTAATTTCGCCTAAATGAGCACAGGCCTGAATACCCTTGACTGAGAGCAGGTGAGGCTAAAAGCTAGAGGATTGGAAGAATAATGTATTCATGAAGTTGTGAAAACCTAACGATGACTCTTCTTTGAGAGACTCAACTTTCCACTCGATTTTATGCAAAATATCAGTCGAAACTGTGCTTATTTTTTTTTAGGTGTAAAAATTACACACGCTTTTGCATGATAAACATGATTAAACTGTAACCAAAAATCGTTTAGTGTTTGCATTGTGTTTTACCGCTCGAGTTGGTTTATGAAGACATAGACTGCCAAAGTCCTGATATGACTGGATAAAGTTTTAGATCCTGAAAGCAGGCAGGCCTATGCGTCATTCAGAGATGATGGAGAGCAAAGACGATCATTCACGTCAGTCGAGGCTTATACATGATAAAGTCTGAAAGGAGCCGTTGCCGGGTATGCGGAGAACAATGAGCGCTAGTGCCAAATCCGTGGAAATCTCAGATGAAATTCGAAATAAGGGCAAGAAAAGTTAGAGGGTGTTAGGATGAGAGCGAGAGAGAGGATCTAGAGAATGGAGCGAGAGAGAGGTAGAGGGAGAGAGGGATACTAGTGGTGGCAGTAATATAGCTCTAATAAGAGTACGTCTTCGTCGTTACACTTGGCTTTAAACATCTCAAACGCGCTGGACATTAGCCTGCATTAAGTTATGTGGAAAGCTGATTTGAGGAAGAGCAGCTGAGAGGAATGCCTTCTCGCTTTAATTGCTTTAGAAACGGTTTCCACAAAGAGACATTGCCCAGATTTACCTCCCGTTTAAGTTCTTATTTCTATCGGTTCACAAGTTAATCCGATTTCTCTCCCAGACCCAAATACTCAGTGATATATTGTGCTGACAAAAGACGGAGGAACAGGGGTCGGCTTGAAGCATTAAAAACGTCCCCCAACATAAGAACAAACAATTGGAAACGAATGTGAATTTATACGAATTAAGTCACAAATCTGTTTTATTATTAAAAATTGCTAAATGTGTTGTCCTTTTTTCATGATTAACCCTATCATTGATTAAAAAGATAAAAGACTTATTCATTGAATGTTGAAAATGACAATTAGGGCTTTATCATTGTCATTTTTATTAAATGGAATATCATGACTGTTAAAGCAATCACGTCATCATAGATTCGGAGTCTCAAGACCCGAATATTGTGACTGTGTCTTAATGCCAAATTGTGTCACTAAATCGACATTTTTAATCAAGAGGCCTGCGTTCCATCAAAAGACAATTCTTATGTTGCATAAAACCCACCATTGAAAATACTAGCGCTGCATAGATCATTGTTTTACGTCATCTAATGAAGGATTACAAATAAACAAGAACATTGGTTAAATATATTGAACACGGCTATCTGTTGCGCGTAATGCACTCCCGGGGGGCGCGATGGGTGATGCATAAATGACAGCAGTAAGTTGTTTCTGATAAATTCACTGTGTAAATATGTCACATGGCGTCCTGCCAACCTGCTCAATCCGTCAGGCTACACCAACACGGTTTATTCATTATCTACAACCATTTAATATACCTATAATTTTCGCTATTTGCGTCCTAGGTTCCCCAATTGTCTCGTATACCCTGTCATTACATGCTGATGTATTACATGAAATACATTTCATAAATTAAGATGTGAGAATTACACAACCTACAAAGAAAATACAACAGCAGCATATTCGCCTTGAGTATTGTGCACATGTTTGACTGGATTTCCCAGGAAAAGTCGTCATTGGCATTTCACATCAAGACTGGATTGTAAAAACTCAGTCGTGAGAGTGCGTACGTTTTCTTTTCATGCAGTGTTTGATCTAAGTCTAAACTTCTATGGATGAATATGGTCAAAGATCAAATTGAGTTTAAGATTTCACACCCTCCCTTCTCTTTCTCGCCTCTCTTGTGGAGAAATTCAACAAAATATGCAAGCGTTGGGCTACATTAGAAGGCTACATTTCGCTGCCCTTAATTCCAGCCTAAACGGGTTTTCTCCGGGAGAAGAAATCTTTTCTTAAAACCTTGAAGAAGAGAGGGGGCATTATTGTTTTAATCCTCTTACCAGCAGTCATTTTAAGACAGTTTTTTTAGAGGCTGAAATGGCGTCTTGTCTCCCCAATCCTAACCTAAATCCCTTGAGGCCGGGAGAGTTTCTAAAGGCAGTAGTACCCTGGTATCTATTACCCATCTCTCCACCGCAGTCTCCTCAGCAAATGGCTCGACAAAGTCAAAAATAAAATAAAATAATTGCATGAGTAAATCAACCCTTTAAAACAACCCAAAACGTGCATGCAAACCATTGTAATCAAAGCGATATTGAAGCCATTGGCACTTCTTAAGTGAACAAACATATATGAATTATTATAGCTATACTGCATGGGGTTGCAAAATGGGATAGTGATTTTGGTCGATGTTCCAACTTCCATTTGAAAATAGACTGAATATTGATCAAAGATATCGGCTACAAAGTGCTTAGGCCGAAATGCCAAATCTAGGCTATATTTTAATTAAGAAAATGAGACTGAAGGAAAGAAACACTTAGTCTATATTTCTGCTAAGGCTGTCAAACGATTAAAAATGTGATCGAGTTAATCGCAGGATTTGATTTCATTAATCATAATTGATCACAAATGCAGAATTCGCTCAAAATGAGCTGTAACTTTAAGACGTTTTTATGCAAAAAGCATTACAATAATATTGATGTCTTGATTTTGTCCAAAGTAGACTAATGGTAAGCAGAATCAGGTAAATTGATGAAGCACACTTTCTTTGACCTCAATGTCAACTTGTTTTAACATGCAACGTTGTTTTTAGCTGTATAGATGCTGCATTTGGATTATTTTGAACGCTTTGAGACAATGCAATTAATTATGATTTTTTTAAAGAGCACACTAAAATGACAAGAATTTCACTCGAGTTAACAGATGAACTCTGATAGCCTTTATTTCTGCATATTAAATTATAGACTGAGCAACATGTGAGATTCCTTATTGCATGATTTCACCTAATTTTAACATTCTGTCATAAAGAGCACATGTTCAAAATACAACACGTTTTCCAATCTCAAGAGGTGAATTTTTTTTTTTTTTTTTTTTACTATGGTAAGTGCCTATTAAAGGCCCAGTACAGTCAATATTTTCATACGTGTTATATTATATTGTACAACAGCTGATGAAACTGACACTGTAAAAGTGTGAGAAAAAAATGTCTGTGTTATTTCCTGATAGTTGCTGGTTGAAATACAATCTACAAGCACAGAACCTTCTAATCAGCAGGTTTGCATGGGGGGAGTTTAGTCTTGACATTACCACGCGGTAAATTGGCTTAATAGACCAATAACAGACAGAGTTCCAAACCCCTCTGCCAATAACAGCTTGTTTTCAGTTTTCCCATCTCCACTCAGACCACTCCCAGACGGTACAAGCAAAATTCTTGCTTGAGAAATAGTTTTTAGTTAAAAAGAGCTAATTTGGTTTATTTTCATGGAAATCTATTACAATAAGGTGCTTAATTGTTACCCAGAAATGATTTTTATATTGATATAAAAACGTCTGCATTGGGCCAAATAAAGTAACAGGGTTGACCATGTAAGGGTTGACATAACACGGTTGAAGATTTTATCTTAAATCAGCCATGAATCCCCTTGTGACAGGGGGAATGGAAGCTTGTTGTGTGCAGCAAGGAGGGGCAATTGAATGCAAACTTAACAAAAATATAACTTTAAACATTTCTATAGGTAACAGAATTGACTAGTGCTCGACCCACTCAGTTTTCCACCACAAAACACTAGAAAATTGCCAAAAAAGTGTAGAGTCAGCTCACCTGCTTATGCATTATGATTTGGCTGTTAAATGTTTATTTAGATTTTTTTTTTTAAAGGAATAGTTTCAACATATTAAAACGAGAGTACAGTTCAGGTAACAACCTTAAAATGAGGGAAAGTTGTATTTTTTTAACCTTAAAATTAAACAATTGACAAAGACCACCCGATCACATGAAATAAATAATATTCAGAAATAAAAAAAATAATAACTAAGGCTTTACAATGATGGTGAAAACTTGGAGAACTATTGAGGTGAAGTGGGTTAAAAGCTTCCTGGAAGTCACAGAGGGTGCATGAAGTGACATGTCAAAATGCTGAGTTTTGACACTTTAGCTAGTCTTTATTCATATAAAGAAATGTATGTATTGAAATCTCCACGGGGTCTATATTAAAAGGCACTTTATTGAATATAATAGGCTTTTAAAATTCCAATTTCTACTTAAAATATAAAAGGGGCGCAAAGGGCACGCATTTCGTGGAATGACCCATACAGCAATGGCCCTAAAAGTTAACAGGATGAAAATACTAATACTAATAATAACACAATTTGATCGTTTCGATATTTGATAGAGTAAATATGACAATGCCTTGCCAATGTCAGTATTTTAAATTAAGACTTAATTATCACATATCCACACAACCACATTTTTTTCTTCTTTATAATATTACGCTAACATTCATGTCCAGACATGGATTCAGAAATGAAATCTAAATCAGTCATGGAGAAAGGCAGGAATAGAAGAAACCTCTTTTGATTGGCACAGCAAAGAACCATTTGAAACCTTGCATGACCTCACCGGGCGCTCGAGTTCTTTAAAGACCTTACCTCGTGCGCGAGCCTGATATATGGCAGTACTCTGGATTCTTCCACACTCCGGAGAACGCCAGGAGAGCGAGAGCACCGCGCGCAGAAAACGGACTACTGTATTCCTGAAAGAAGACAGCGTTGAGGAGTTTGGACACTAGTTTAAAAAAAATGAGTATACAGGACTAAACAGCACGGAATTGATAAGTAAACGCAGGAGGTGATACTTTGAAAGCTAATATTCCATTTGAAAACAGCCGGACATAGGCTACAACACTCAAAGACCCCAGGAGCGGCGTGTGCAAGAGGTAATAACTTTTTGAAGGGCATGCATCAGTAAAACATCAGGGATGGACCATGCTAGAAAAGTACCATTCTAAAGTGTGCCTGTCAAAATTGCTGAACAATTTAAACCTTGGAGCAAAATATTGTTGTAGTCTTATGAAAATGCATTTATTATAAGTAGTAGAAGCACCTAAATTTAGCTAAAATGTCAACATTATTTTATGAAATGTTAATCTCATGCATAGTTTATTAAATTATCCATGTATATTAGCGTAGGTTTGGGCATAACTTGAATCAGGGGTGCATGCACATAGAAGAGTGTGTCGGTTTTACAGACATATCGGCGGCCCCTGGGCGACAGGCCTATTCACTGTCTGGAGTAGAACATATACATCCACGGCAATTAGCATAATGAGGCTTAAATCAGATACCCAAGGCTAACTGACTCTCTCTACATGGAGATATTAATATTTAAACATCCTCAAACCAATTGTAAACCATGTGTAGGCTACAGGCAATGGCACTTATAAGGAAGATGAACTGTCATATTCAGAAATGGACATTATTAATCACACACACGCGCCTTTCACGTGTCAGAACGGATGACAAATGAAATAGCCTAGCATTTGAAACCTATTTGCACCTACATTAGACGGGGTAGCCAACTGGAGATCAGCATATTTCACTGAAGAGCCCTCATACATCTCCCCGCCACAGCAAGCCTCCGGGCAGTGGGACGCGAGCAGCCAAAGATCGGTAGAAATGGCTCCCATTTAACTCAAATACTCTGGGAGATAGGTAAATATTTACCTATGCACATTCTGTCCCGGTCCAGGGCAATGTAAAGTGTTCCCTCGTGGCTGTCTGGCAAAGACTCTCTAGCGAATACAGAAAAACAGATTCCTTGACCTTTGGGCTATGACATATTCCAGTTTATTGTAACACATTTTATTGTCATTTTAAAGCATGTTTTATCAAATACATTACAGTTAAAAGCAAGCTTTATCCAGTATAGGCTGTATTTTAGGCCTATGATAATCCCTGTAAATGTGTCTGAAATGACCTTGTCATTACACTACTCAATTATTGGCACGGCAAAACATTTGTTCATTTATAATAGGTTGCCTATAGGCTTCCATCATAAATGATAAATCAAGATTTGCAGCCTTCAAACATTCAGATATGGTTAGATCTTGATAAATGTTCATGCTCCTGCATTTGGTGACAATATATGAAAGTGAAAATGTGGATGATATCGATATAACGTATATAGGCCTATCAGTTTATAAGCGTTCAATTACTATTATTATTATTATATTATTATTAATATAATTAAATTAAACTTTTATTACCAATTTTAATAATTTCACTTCGTACATTCTACATTTCTGCTTTATGAATGACAAGATTAAATGTTAACGTGATAGGGGTCTGACGCTATAATTTAGGCTACTGTATTTAGATTATTGTTGTGTTAGCCTACACATTCCCGCTGTCACCCTTAGGGCTTTCATTCCCAAGAGCATAACAAATAAAATACCGTAGGCTATATGATCTTTTGGACACAGTGCAAGACTGCTAAATATAGCAAATAAATAGACCCGAAACAGGCAAATCCACCTATTTGAGGGGTTGAAATTGTATTCAAACAAATATTATTGCAGGCCTACTTACAATTATTATTCTTAAAATAACATTGCAGTCAGTATTGCAAATTATGAACGCAATATGCACGCACATGAAGCTAGGCCAACTTGTCTTAATAAATAAATAATACAAATAATAACAAAAATAAACATGATTCGTCGTGTCTTGTTTTATGAGCAGTTTGCGATTAAACTCTCAACGCACTGACAATTTTTTGATTTAAATCGTAGGTTTGGATCATTTTCTCGTAATCTGTGTGTGAATACAAATTAGCTAGGCTATTAAATGCGCTAATTTGCTACACATTATGGATATGATATGACAATAAGTCTGCAATTAATAGGACTCTTAATGAAAACATTATAGAATTTAATAATTTAGTCTGCTGGTCCCGCCAAGTTATTTGCTTTTGTGTGATTTTTCAGAGCAAAATCCCCGATTAATGTCTGATTATTGTGTAGTTTTCTGTTGACGTTTCGTTGGCGTTTTTAACTTCAGCTAGTGCTGTAGGGACTCTATATTTTGCCTATTTAGTAGGCCCACATCGCTTTGCTTTCAGGCACAACGTCGAGTGCGACATACAAATAATGAATATCAATATCAGCATTAATGTTGAGATAACGCAGGAGAATAGGCTAATTATTTCATACAGCCCCTGGGGCTTTAGGGGGGGGGGGGGACTCTCTTGGGACAGGCTGGTTAAATAGCGAGCTTTGCGTGGGAACAGAGGGTTAGGGTTAGTGGAGGCTGACTTGGCTTCTCAATGCCATTATATTATAATGTCTCACTCTCAGCTTTAATCTTTACAAATACAAAATCTTCACAGTTATAGCCATGTAATAGCTGATGCAATGTTGGATCATGACCAAATGCAGGTGCCCAATTAAAAGGTATTAGAAGTCAGCTGTTGATAGGCAAAATAGTTTTAATAAAATGTATGGAAATAGGAAATGAAGATTAAAAAAAGGTGATAATAACTTAAGCCTACTTGATCTTTGAATGATCTATTAATCTACACCTACAGGCTATTAACAAGACAATAACAATACATTGTTTGACTTGTAGCTACATTTGACCTCAAACTTGTGTAATTACAAATGCCCATAAACAACTTTTCCCACAATTTTTTTAAAAAGTTGACGGGAGCCATGCAGCACTACGGAGTGAATGGATATTCTCTCCACGCCATGAACTCGCTAAGCGCCATGTACAACCTCCACCAGCAGGCGGCGCAGCAGGCCCAGCACGCCCCTGACTACCGGCCGTCAGTGCACGCGCTCACCCTGGCAGAGAGGCTGGCTGGTAAGAACGGGTTGCACATTTTCTGAATATATAGCTTAAATCTGTCCAAAAGTCAGAAATATTTGCAATACAATCAGGCTAATGCTATGTGATGGTCATGTCTGTTGCCTTGTGTTAAAGGGCTCTTGAAGTAGTCGAACTAAGTGTCTTACACAATAAATTGAAGCATTTACTTAAATCCATATTCAGAGCCAGACTCTCAATTAAATTGGCCCTGTCTCTTTTCCTTCAACGGCTGCACATTTCAAGACATCATCCTCGAGGCCCGGTATGGCTCCCAGCACCGAAAGCAGCGGCGCAGTCGCACAGCCTTCACTGCCCAGCAGCTGGAGGCCCTGGAAAAGACCTTCCAGAAGACCCACTACCCTGACGTGGTGATGCGTGAGCGCCTGGCCATGTGCACCAACCTGCCAGAGGCCCGTGTACAGGTGAGGATACTTACGGAGTCAAAAGAAAGGAAATATTTCACTATGTTCTCATCTTCTGGGGTGGAGCGAGTGGGAGTGAGGATGATAAAGGGCAATATTTACTTAATCCTCTTTAGGGCCCATACCAAAGATCTCCAATGATGTCGGTCTTGGGCAGATACATTTTTTTCTGGCCATGACTAGTGGATGTTTTTGAGTTCTGCAGACAGGAAGAGTAGCAATATATACTGGACAAAAATACAGTATAAACACAACATGTGAAATGTTGGTCTCATGTTCCATGAGCTGAAATAAAAGATCCCAGAATTTTTTTCATACTCACAAAAAGCTTATTTCTCTCAAATTGTGCACAAATGTGTGTACATCCCTGTTAGTGAGCATTTTTCCTTTGCCAAGATAATCCATCCACCTGACAGGTGTGGCATATCAAGAAGCTGATTAAACAGCAAGATCATTACACAGGTGCACCTTGTGTTGAGGACAATAAAAGGCAACTCTAAAATGTGCAGTTTTTTCACAGTTTTGAGGGAGCGTTCAATTGGCATGCTGACTGCAGGAATGTCCACCAGAGATGTTGCCAGATAATTTTATGTTAATTTCTCTACCATAAGCCGGTCTCCAAAGTCGTTTTAGAGAATTTGGCAGTATGTCCAACCGGCCTCACAACCGCAGACCACGTGTAACCACACTAGCCCAGGACCTCCACATCCGGCTTCTTTACCTTCAAGCAACCAGGACAGCTGATGAAACTGTCGGTTTGCACAACCAAAGAATTTCTGCACAAACTGTCAGAAACCGTCTCAGGGAAGCTCATCTGTGAGCTCATTGTCCTCACCAGAGTCTTGACCTGACTGCAGTTTGGCGTCGCAACCAACTTCAGTAGGCAAATGCTCACCTTCGATGGCCACTGGCATGCTAGAGAAGTGGGCTCTTCACGGATTAATCCCATTTTCAACTGTACCGGGCAGATGGCAGATAGCGTGTATGGCATCATGCTGGTGGTGTGATTATGGTATGGGCAGGCATAAGCTACGGACAATGAACTCAATTGCATATTATCGATGGCAATTTGAATGCACAGAGATACTGTGACGAGATCCTGAGGTCCGCTGTCGTGCCATTCATCCGCCACCATCAACTCATGTTTTAGGATGATAATGCACAGCCCCATGTCTCAAGGATCTGTACACAATTCCTGGAAGCTGAACATATCCCAGTTCTTCCCTGGTCTGCATACTCACCAGATGTCAACCATTGAGCATGTTTGGGATGCTCTGGATCACTATGTATGACAGCATGCTCCAGTTTCCGCCAATATCCAGTAACATCGCACAGCCATTGAAGAGGAGTGGGACAACCTTCCACAGGCCACAATCAACAGCTTGATCAACTCTATGCGAAGGAGATGCATCGCGCAACATGAGGCAAATGGTGGCCACACCAGATACTGGTTTTCTGATCCACACCCCTACCATTCTTTTAAGGCATCTGTGACAACAGATGAATATCAGTATTTCCAGTCATGTGAAATTAGGCCCAATGAATGTATTTAAATGGACTGATTTCCTTATGAACTGTAACTCAGTGTTTATATTTTTGTTTAGTGTAGAAGTAAATGTGTTATTAGTTAAAATTATATTTGTAAGAATCAACAATATACACATTGGATGCATCAAAGATGTACAGTACCAGTCAAAAGTTGACACACCTACTCATTCAAGGGTTTTTCTTTATTTGTACTATTTTCTACATTGTAGAATAATAGTCAAGATATCCTAACTATGAAATAACACACATGGAATCATGTAGTAGCCAAAAAAGTGTTTTATATTTTATATTTGAGATTCTTCAAAGTAGCCACCCTTTGCCTTGATGACAGCTTTGCACACTATTGGCATTCTCTCAACCATTTTTACGAGGTAGTCACCTGGAATGCATTTCAATTAACAGGTGTGCCATGTTAAAAGTTTAATTTGTGGAATTTCTTTCCTTAATGCGTTTGAGCCAATCAGTTGTGTTGTGACAAGGTAGGGGTGGTATACAGAAGATATCCCTATTTGGTAAAAGACCAAGTCCATATTATGGCAAGAACAGCTCAAATAAGAAAAGAAAAATGACAGTCCATCATTACTTTAAGACACGAAGGTCAGTTAATACGGAAAATGTCAAGAAATTAGAACATTTCTTCAAGTGTAGTCGCAAAAACCATCAAGCGCTATGATGAAACTGGCTCTCATGAGGACCGCCACAGGAAAGGAAGACCCAGAGTTACCTCTGCTGCAGAAGATAAGTTCATTAGAACTTAACTGCACCTCAGATTGCAGCCCAAATAAATGCTTCACAGAGATCAAGTAACAGACACATCAATTTTTAAGAGGAGACTGCATGAATCAGGCCTCAATGGTCCGATTGCTGCAAAGAAACCCCTATTAAAGGAAACCAATAATAAGAGACTTGCTTGGGCCAAGAAACACGAGCAATGGACATTTGACCGGTGGAAATCTGTCCTTTGGTCTGATGAGTCCAAATTTGAGATTTTTGGTTCCAAGCGCAGTGTTTTTGAGACACAGAGTAGGTGAACGGATGATCTCTGCATGTGTAGATCCCACCGTGAAGCATGGAGGAGGAGGTGTGATGGTGCTTTGATGGTGACACTGTCAGTTATTTAATTAATTAGAATTCAAGGCCCACTTAACTAGCATTGCTACCACAGCATTTTGCAGCGATACACCATCACACCTGGTTTGCACTTAGTGGGACTATCATTTGTTTTTCAACAGTACAATGACCCAACACACCTCCAGGCTATGTAAGGGCTATTTGACCAAGAAGGAGAGTGATGTAGTGCTGCATCAGATGACCTGGCCTCCACATTCATCCGACCTCAACCTAATTGAGATGGTTTGGGATGAGTTGGACCACAGAGTGAAGGAAAAGCAGCCAACAAGTGCTCAGCATATGTGGGAAATCCTTGAAGACTGTTGGAAAAGCATTCCAGGTGAAGCTGGTTGAGAAAATGCCAAGAGTTTGCAACGCTATCATCAAGGCAAAGGGTGGCTACTTTGAAGAATCTCAAATATAAAATATTTGTATTTCTTTAATACTTTTTTGGTTACTACATTATTCCATATGTGTTATTTAATAGTTTTGAGGTTTTTCACGATTAATCTACAATGTAGAAAATAGTAAAAAATAAAGAAAACCCCTTGAATGGGTAGGTGTGTCCAAATTTTTGACTTGTACTGTATATAAAATCAAAATGACCAATATTGACATTATCAAAAGCCTGGGCTATGATAGAGAATTACAGTTTCCGTAGCAATACATTTCAGCCAAAAGTTAATCTGAGATTGAAAAGTAATGACACATTGTGTTATTGCTGTAAAACAACTGAAATCCTTCCTCTCATCAGGTGTGGTTCAAAAATCGCCGCGCTAAATTCCGCAAGAAGCAGCGCAGCCTGCAGAAGGAGCAGCTCCAGAAACAGAAGGAGGCCAACGGAGAGGGGGGTGACAAGGAGGATGTCAAGACCAAAGACACCTCCACCGCAAGTGTGCCTTCCACCCAGAGCCCTCCACCTCCCTCCTCCTCCACTTCCTCCTCCCTCTTGGAGTCAATGCAGCCCCAGCCTGCAGAGATGAACGTGGAGGTGAACGTCACCTCCCCGGAGCCCTCAGACAGCGAGTCGACCGCCGAAGACAACGGTGAGGGAGAGGAAGAGCTGAGGAGGGAGAGGCTGCAGGAGGAAACGCAGCAGCAGCTTCAGGGGGAGATGCAGCAGAGGGATGCAGGGCTGCAGCCGGGAGGCGGCTCTCCGTCCTGCAAACGCCTCAGCCCCACACCAGGTGTGAACTCTTCTATCCCAGTCACAGATATTGGGCCATAAATAGAGACTGTGTGCCAGCTTACAAAACGGAATTGTCTTTTAATAGTCTTTGCATCAAATACTAAACATAAACAATACGTAAACAGTGGTGGTTAATTATGCAAGAAGGCCCAAAGGGGTGTGGAAAATTGGCCATTTTAAACTGGGTGGTTCAAGCCCTGAATGCTGATTGGCTGACAGGTGTAGTATATCAGACCATATACCACGAGTATGACAAAGCCTTTATTTTTACTGTTCTAATTACATTGGTAACCAATGTATAATAGCAACAAGGCACCTTTGGGATTTGTGATATATGGCCAATATACTACGGCTAATGGCTGTATCCAGGCACTCCGTGTTGCGTTACTTGTAAGAACAGCCCTTAGCCGTGGTATATTGGCCATATACCACAGCCCCTCTGGCCTTATTGCTTAAGTATACCACAGCTAAGGGCTGTTCTTTATGCACAACACAAAGCGGAGTGCCTGGATACAATCCTTAGCTATGGTATATTGGCCATATACTATGAACCCCGAGATGCTGAAATGCTGTTTCAGTCAAAATCAGCAACCAGGACCCAAACTACCCGGTTGACAATTGTCTTTTGACCTGTCTAAATCCAAAATCTTCTTCTCCCTCTCTCATCATCAGACTCTCCCCTGGGCTCACCCTCCCTCCCTTCTTCCAGTGGTGGCATGGGCAGCAGTGGTCTGTCCCAGGGCTCCTACGCCTCGTCCCCCCTCAGCCTCTTCCGCCTGCAGGAGCAGTTCCGCCAGCACATGGCCGCCACAAACAACATGGTCCACTACCCCTCCTTCGACATGGGTACCCCCTCCTCCCTTCCCTACCTAGGCATGAACGTCAACATGCCCTCCCCCCTGAGCTCCCTGCCCTGCCAATCCTACTACCAGTCCATGTCCCAGGCATCCCTGTCCCAGGCCCAGCAGGTGTGGAACAGCCCCCTGGCAGGTCTCCAGGCTCCTCCAGGCAGCATGCCCAGCCTCAACAGCAAGACCACCAGCATCGAGAACCTGCGTCTGAGGGCCAAGCAGCACGCAGCCTCCCTGGGCCTGGACACACTACCCAACTGACCAGACCCCCCCCCCCCCAGGGCAGCTACCAAGGACGCAGCCAGACATTACGACCCCTTCTACTGACATCTTCACTGACTGGACTTTATAGACACTGCATCAGTTTTGGACACTGGGACTGGACATTAGGTCAATACACTACTGGACATTGCCCGCCGCAGGTTAGGTGCATAGACCCAGTCCAATCGCACAACTGCTATCCACCAAACCATGTGGATCAGAGAACTCAAAGCTACACTATATCACAAAGCCGTCATCTCATACCGGGGCAAATGCATGGCGGTTAACAGTATCTGATGATCTCAACACTAGAGCTGGGGAGAGTGACAGTAATATTAAAGATGAGCTTTGCATGCATCCCGAGACAAGGATTACAACTGCACAAAGATTGAACCAAGATTCCAGCCTCAGATCAAACCAATTCAACGATTTACAACAGCACAGACTGGCCCTACAAATCCCACAATGCCCTGCACCTGGCAGATGGACAGTACTTCCTGTTAAAGAGCTACATCCCACCTGCAAGAATTTATTCCACATTGTACTGTAAATATTCCTCCTCGTTTGTTCCCATCCCATCTGCTTGGTTAGGGAGTATAAATCGGTGTCTCCTTTTGTGTCGAGGACTTAAACAGGAAACATTCAAGCTATTTTTGAATTGTTCCATTGTGGCTTTATGCAAAGGATCTACAGTAGAATGAGCCAATACCTGCTGGGGTAAAGATTATAGTCTACGGTGGGAACAGAGCGACGTTCAAATATGAATCTGTTTAATCTAGCTATGTTATGTTCGCCTGGGTACCAGGTTGTTTCTGCATATGCGTTTAAGAGCGCCACATCTTTACGGAGTCAAGCCGGTGACAAAAAATATATATGGTGTTATCGACTTAAGTGGAAACACACTGGCACCCAGGCCAATGCTGTATGTATTTTATCATTGTAGAGCCCAGACATGTATTTCTCAATTGTTTACTTAAAATGTGAGTAATTTATCTGTTAAAATGCAAGGGAATAAACCACATGTATGAAGATCGATTTGTGAATGAGATGATTATTTTAGACGATATTTCAAATCATGCAATATAATTTATGAATAATTATGTTGTGAACACGTCACAGGCAAGAGACAATTTGCATGTTTACATGTGTAAGCCTTTTTTTAAATATTTTTTTATTACTTGTGTTTTTCAAAACTATAATGAACAAAAATATAAACGCAACATGGAACAATTTTAAAGATTTTGCTGAGTTACAGTTCCTATAAGGAAATATGTCAATTTAAATAATTTTATTAGGCCCTAATCTATGGATTTCACATGGCTGGGCAGGGGGGCAGCCATGGGTGGGGGAGGGCATTGGCTCACCCACTGGGGAGCCAGGCCCAGCCAATCAGAATGAGTTCTTTCCCACAAAAGGGCTTTATTACAAACAGAAATACTCTTCAGCACCCCGCCCTCCCCCTTCTGACGATCCCGCAGTTGAAGAATCGGGATGTGGATGTCCTAGGCTGCGGTTGTGGTCTGCGGTTGTGAGGCCAGTTGGACATACGGCCACATTTTTTTTAAACGATGAGGCGGCTTATAGTACAGAAATGAACATTCAATTATCTGGAAACAGCTCGTGGACTTTCCTGCAGTCAGCATGCCTATTGCACACTTCCTCAAAACTTGAGACATCTGTGGCATTGTGCTGCATGACAAAACTGCACATTTTAGAGTGGCCTTTTATTGTCCCCGGCACAAGGTGCACCTGTGTAATGACCATGTGGATTAATCAGCTTCTTGATATTCCACACCTGTCAGGTGGAAGGGATTATCTTGAGATAAAATGCTTATTAACAGGGATGTAAACTAATTTGTGGACAACATTTGGGAGAAATAAGCTTTTTGTGCTTATGGAACATTTCTGGGATCTTTTATTTCAATTCATGAAACATGGGACCAACACTTGTTGTGTTTATATTACATGCATGTTGTGTTTATATTTTTGTGTAGTTTGCCCTTTAGAGCTACCGTACTTACCAGAGCTTTGGGACCATGGGTGGCTATCTGGTGGAGCAGCTAGGTCAGTGGCTCACCAGACTACCAGAACAACTCCTGAACCATGGAGGATCACACAGCAGGAGGCTTCATCCACCTCCCACCACCCTGCAGTGTGAAATCACTATCACAGCAGGGAACCTGGCCTACAGAAAAACAAACAAACACACACATGAACACACTAAAACACTGGCATGCGCATGCTCCTACAGTCTTACAAAAATGTATTTCTAAAAGTTTTAAAAACGTAGGAATTGTTTCCATCACCCAACACCTATGTACAGAGCACTGAAGTCCCCGTTTAAGGACGTTCATGTCAAACAGTACACACACAAAGTCTCATATAACTAACCTTTTGGGGACACACAATTCAGTCCCATTCAAAATCCAATTTTCCCTAACCCTAAACCATTAACAGCTAAACCTAACCCTAGCTCCAAACCATGAACCCAATTCAAACCCTAAGACTAAATCTGACATTAACCCCTAGAAATAGCATTTGACCCAGTGGGAACTAACAAAATGTCGAATATTTTTTGTTTGTTTACTTCTGGTCCCCACATGTATAGTTAAACACGGCCACACACACACACACACACACACACAGCCCCTGCCACTTGTTCACCGAATGCAGAGTAACTAATCCTAAATGAAATGACTGAAGCACAGTGTCAGGCTCTAAAGAGTCCCCAATCCCCCACTCCCCTTCTTGGTCCTGTCATCAGAGGTTCGGCTACACCGAAACAGAATGCTTTGCCATAATAAGATTAACTTGGGTTGGGATATCGATGGATTAAGTAAGAATAGAATAAGATGAAATAGAACTGAAAAGGTTCCTAGAGTCAGCAAAGTTCAGACACCTGTTTTCTCTGGTCCCTCTATCTTCCTTTCTGTCTCTCACTCCCTCAACAACCCATACAATCAGAAATCGCTATCCACTTTTAACTGAAGGCTATCAAGTTAGTGTACAAAATAATTATTTGAAGGAAGAAAACAACATCCTAGCTATGTCATTAAAAATCATTTGTTGATATAAAAAAAAACCCGTCATAGAAAAATTGGGTTTATTATAAGATGTTCAAGCCTGAATGATTATGTTGTCAACCAATGGGGTTTGTGCGTGTACACAACTTTGTATATTGTGAGTTGTGTGCAAAATGGTTTATGCGAATGCTGTGTGTGTGTACACACACTTGTTTGTGTGCGTGCACACTTTTGCGTGTGTGTGTGTGTGTGTGAGACCATGTATGTGTGTCTACGGCGCTGCTAAGCCACTGAAGGAAGGTTTCCAGGAGCTCTTTGATGTGTATCTGGGCAATGCGCTATTAGAGGGATTTTCATCGTTGACAGCTCGGAGAATGTGTGGAGGAATTGCGATGCCAGCGGGCTAAGATAATGCTGGAAACAGGATTAGGATCATATTCTGGCAGCGCCTGTCACTTCATCAATGGGCTAAGGTTCCCTGGGTGACAGCCCTCCTCTGCCCAGCTAAAACCTTTAGTAGGCCTATGAAGGGGGTGAAAGAGGGGGGAAAAAAACAATGATTGAATGAATGGCGCACTATGATATTGGGTGTGCTCAGGCTGTGCTGGGGCATTGTGTTGGGAGGTCTAGAGGCGTGCATACGGAGGGAGGGATGGGTTAGAAAGGGGATGAGGGGAAGGAGGAGGGGTGCTGGGTGAATGACTACGGTCTCTTTGGGAAGTTACACACGCCCACTGGCTGTGCATGGTAAGGGTTGTTACACTGACGCTACCGGACAGGGAGGAGGCGGGCATGGTGGTGTCCCCACAAAGAGGAACAACATCAGGTGAAGAGCAGCGTCCTGAGAACCTGGTCTTGTCGTAGAACATTATTCCCTTGTGTCGAGCTGTAAAGAACTGTGCGTTTTACATTTCAAGTCTGTTTTAACTCTGTGACTGACCGCATTTTACATTGCAAAGTTGTCATTATTCACTGTGAAAAACAGTGAAAAAACAGTGAAAAAACAGCCTACCCACATTTTTTAATCAGAGTACTTGAACACAAGGGCCGCAATAGAAACAAAATATTGCATTTATGTCAACAGTGCACAACAATGCCCAACTTATCATAACCATTAGAGATAAAAGCCTAATTGCCCCGTATACAGTTGAAGTCGGAAGTTTACATACACTTAGGTTGGCGTCATTAAAACTTGTTTGTCAACCACTCCACAAATTTCTTGTTAACAAACTATAGTTTTGGCAAGTCGGTTAGGACATCAACTTTGTGCATGACACAAGTAATTTTTCCAACAATTGTTTACAGACAGACTAATTCACTGTATCACAATTCCAGTGGTTCAGAAGTTTACATACACTAAGTTGACTGTGCCTTTAAACAGCTTGGAAAATTCTAGAAAATTATGTCATGGTTTTAGAAGCTTCTGATTGACTCAAGTTATGTCAATGAGCCTATTGGAGGTGTACCTGTGGATGTATTTCAAGGCCTACCTTCAAACTCAGTGCCTCAAACTCAGGAGACACGTTCTGTCTCCCAGAAATGAAAGTACTTTGGTGCAAAAAGTGCAAATCAATCCCAGAAGAACAGCAAATGACCTTGTGACAATGCTGAAGTAATACAACGTATCTATATGCACAGTAAAACGGGTGGCAGCATCATGTTGTGAGGGTGCTTTGCTGTGGAGGGATTGGTCCACTTTACAAAATAGATGACATCATGAGGCAGGAAAATTATGTGGATATATTGAAGTAACATCTCAAGACATCAGTCAGGAAGTTAAAGCTTGGTTGCAAATGAGTCTTCCAAATGGACAATGACCCCAAGCATACTTCCAAAGTTGTGGCAAAATGGCTAAAATTCATATTGAAACTATTATCAATTGGTTTTATTGAACACAATTATAAAAAAAGGCAGCAACCTCTGCTTGTAGAAGCCTTATACTAGGAATCAAAAGGACAATGTACAATGTAAGTTAAGTAATTGAACATGAACTGAAATCAAGTGTACACATTTTTTTATTGACATATATATATGCCATTTGAAAATCACTCATTGAAACTGTAATGAGCTGTTAGCTGCTCGGGCACGGTCAAGGTGCTTTGCGTTGGCAAAAGATGTCATGAGAGATTGGGGCTGCTTGTCCCACTCCAAGAACGTTTATGCTTGATAAGCATATGATTCCTACTGAAGCTTGTTGTGCTGTGAAAAGGAGAGCTTGATATTGCATAGTTTGCATTGCACATGAGTTTCATCAGTTTGATCAAAACACTTCCAAACCTCGCTGCGTTTTGGCCGCCATGCTGATAGTGCCTACTTCCCGCTATACACCTAAAATAGCTGAAAATACCCATAATATTGTATGGAAAATATATTTCAAAAGAGGTGTAGATGGTACAATAAATCTCTACTACACTAGATAATAATTCTCTACTACTACACTTGTGTAACGGTTTTCATGCGGTGAAGGAGAGTCGGACCAAAATGCAGCGTGTAGATTGCGATCCATGTTTAATGAAAAAAACGTAAAACACGAATCAATACAAATACTACAAAAACAAAAAGAACTTAACGAAAACCGAAACAACCTATACTACTGTAAACTAACAGAAACAGGAACAAGGACACTAAGGACAATCACCCACGAAACACACAAAGAATATGGCTACCTAAATATGGTTCCCAATCAGAGACAACGATAATCACCTGACTCTGAGAACCGCCTCAGGCAGCCATAGACTATGCTATACACCCCACACAACCCCAAGACGAAACACACCACAAATAAACCCATGTCACACCCTGGCCTGACCCAATAAATGAAGATAAACATAATAAATATAGACCAGGGTGTGACAGATGGCCCCCCCCTAAGGTGCGGACTCCCGGACGCACATCAAAACAATAGGGAGGGTCCGGGTGGGCGTCTGTCCATGGTGGCGGCTCCGGCGCGGGACGTGGAACCCACTCTATAAATGTCTTTGTCCCTCCTCCTCGCGTCCTAGGATAGTCCACCTTCGCCGCCAACCATGGCCTAGTAGTCCTCACCCAGAATCCCACTGGACAGAGGGGCAGCTCGGGACAGAGGGGCAGCTCGGGACAGAGGGGCAGCTCGGGACTGAGAGGAAGCCCGGGACTGAGAGGAAGCTCAGCCAGGTATTTGGATCTGGCAGATCCTGGCTGACTGGCGGATCTGGCAGATCCTGGCAGATCCTGGCAGATCCTGGCTGACCTGGAAGGGTCTGGCTGACCTGGAAGAGTCTGGCTGACCTGGAAGAGTCTGGCTGACTGGCGGATCTGGAAGATCCTGGCTGACCGGCGGATCTGGAAGATCCTGGCTGACCCGGAAGAGTCTGGCTGGCTGGCTGAGAAGAGTCTGGCTGGCTGGCTGAGAAGAGTCTGGCTGACCCGGAAGAGTCTGGCTGACCTGGAAGAGTCTGGAAGAGTCTGGCTGACCTGGAAGAGTCTGGAAGAGTCTGGCTGACCTGGAAGAGTCTGGAAGAGTCTGGCTGACCTGGAAGAGTCTGGAAGAGTCTGGCTGACTGGCGGATCTGGAAGAGTCTGGCGGATCTGGAAGAGTCTGGCGGATCCGGAAGAGTCTGGCTGACTGGCGGCTCCGGAAGAGTCTGGCGGATCCGGAAGAGTCTGGCTGACTGGCGGCTCCGGAAGAGTCTGGCGGCTCCGGCAGCTCCTTGCAGACTGGCGGCTCCGGCAGCTCCTTGCAGACTGGCGGCTCCGGCAGCTCCTTGCAGACTGGCGGCTCCGGCTGCTCCTTGCAGACTGACATCTCCGGCTGCTCCATGCAGACTGACGTCTCCGGCTGCTCCATGCAGACTGACGTCTCCGGCTGCTCCATGCAGACTGACGTCTCCGGCTGCTCCATGCAGACTGACGGCTCCGGCTGCTCCTTGCAGACTGACGGCTCCGGCTGCTCCATGCAGACTGACGGCTCCGGCTGCTCCATGCAGACTGACGGCTCCGGCTGCTCCATGCAGACTGACATCCCCGGCTGCTCCATGCAGACTGACATCCCCGGCTGCTCCATGCAGACTGACATCCCCGGCTGCTCCATGCAGACTGACATCCCCGGCTGCTCCATGCAGACTGACATCCCCGGCTGCTCCATGCAGACTGACATCTCCGGCTGCTCCATGCAGACTGACATCTCCGGCTGCTCCATGCAGACTGACATCTCCGGCTGCTCCATGCAGACTGACATCTCCGGCTGCTCCATGCAGACTGACATCTCCGGCTGCTCCATGCAGACTGACATCTCCGGCTGCTCCATGCAGACTGACATCTCCGGCTGCTCCATGCAGACTGACATCTCCGGCTGCTCCATGCAGACTGACATCTCCGGCTGCTCCATGCAGACTGACACCTCCGGCTGCTCCATGCAGACTGACACCTCCGGCTGCTCCATGCAGACTGACACCTCCGGCTGCTCCATGCAGACTGACAGCTCGGGCTGCTCCATGCAGACTGACAGCTCGGGCTGCTCCATGCAGACTGACAGCTCGGGCTGCTCCATGCAGACTGACAGCTCGGGCTGCTCCATGCAGACTGACAGCTCGGGCTGCTCCATGCAGACTGACAGCTCGGGCTGCGCTAAACAGGCGGGAGACTCCAGCAGCGCTGTAGAGGAGGAAGGCTCTGGCTGCGCTAAACAGGCGGGAGACTCCAGCAGCGCAGGAGAGGAGGAAGGTTCTGGCTGCGCTAAACAGGCGGGAGACTCCAGCAGCGCAGGTGAGGAGGAAGGCTCTGGCTGGACACGCACAGGAAGCTTGGTGCGGGGAGCTGCCACCAGAGGGCACATTTTTTATTTTGACAAGAGTTATGAAATAAAATCACATAAATAAATAAATTGCTCTGGTTATGGATGGTTTTTAAAAAAACAATTATTTATTTTACCCCCTTTTCTGAGGCAAGATCGTAACTACTAACAATTGGATACCACGAAATTGGGCTCGGGAGAGAAGGTCGAAAGCCATGCGTCCTCCGAAACACAACCCAACCAAGCCGCACTGCTTCTTCACACAGTGCGCATCCAACCCGGAAGCCAGCTGCACCAATGTGTCGGAGGAAACACTGTGCACCTGGTGACCTGGTTAGCGTGCACTGCACCCGGCCCGCCACAGGAGTTGCTAGTGTGCGATGAGACAAGGATCTCCCAAACCCTCCCTAACCCGGACGACGCTAGGCCAAGTGTGTGGCCCCACGGACCTCCCGGTCGCGGCTGGCTGCGAAACCAAAGTCTCTGGTGGCACAGCTAGGACTGCGATGCAGTGCCCTAGACCACTGCGCCACCCGGGAGGCCTCTGGTTATGGATGGTTTTGAAGTCCACTTGAGTACTCAAGCACTCAATTACACATGTCCATTCCTATTAAGGTTAGGTAATAACCACTGTGGTTAAAGGGATAGTATTGGATTTTACAATTTTTATGTATCTGCGTCCAGTGTGAAGGAAGTTAGGAGGTAGTTTTGCGAGCCAATGCCAACTAGTCTTAGCGCAATGATATGTCAACAGGAACAGCTAGCATGATAGTTAGTAACAGTAACTAAATGCTAACGCTAGTTAACAACTTCCTTCAAACTGCACGCAGATACATAAAAATGGTATCTGCAAGTTTATCTAACTTTGGGGAAGCCAAAATCCCAAAATATCCCTTGGTCAGGGTATGGGCTGCTACTAATTCCCCAATAGAGCATCACCAAGACCAGGGAAACTGATCCTGGACCAGCTACTAGGCCAACTCCAAGACTCCCTCCACCAGCTGCGTATAGTAACTCCCAGGTCTGCTCACCCGTGTGAAACAATACTTTCACAATACAGCGTAAGGAGTTTGATTGTTGGCCGACAAGTTCCTATAATTCCTGGAATTACAGACTTGCATGCAAATGCTAAATCCTTCTCTCTTTCTTCTGAAAAGTGGATGAGACGGCCTGTAGCTGCAGGCTTCGCTAGCGGCTCCCCAGCTTTGTGCAGCCGAGACGCTCTCCTTTCTCCCCCTGACTTCGGTGCTAATCCTGACACGCACTGTCTGCATTTTTGACTGTACGTGTTTAAGCGCATTTGCAGTGCATTTATCTCCCCAATGTAAACCAATTTGGCTATAAGGGCCGTGGGCCAAGCGAGCCGCCAGAGGGAAGAAATAGGAAAAAAATAACTCAACCTAGCAGATGTACAAGAGGGGAAAGAGATGGTGAGGTAGTGAGAAGAGAGGGATGGAGAGAGGGAAAGGAGGGAGAGGAAAGGGGAGGTGATGAACGCCTGAAAGCAGCAGAAAAAGGGAAGCGGAACCATCTCAAAAGAAAAAAAAAAGAAAAAAAAGTGTCCCTTGTCCAGAGGGTAAGCTTTTGAAAGTTGGGATAGCGGCTCTTAAAGCCGCTAGAACCTGGATCACGGAATTGTTGAGTCACAGAATTGGAGGAAATCATTCAGAGCTCTTGGCTAATCCTGTCATAGAGAAATTGGTGAGCATATACCTCAGACATCCCAGCCCCCATGCAGGAAGCACTGTGCGTGGGCTGGTGTAAAAGAAAAAAGGCCCCTGCACACTACTCCATGTACACCTGTATGAGCTGTCTGGTAATCTCCCATTCCTCTCCTCCCTCCATCTCTCCACATGCTGGCTCTTCCTATTGGGGAGTAATGGCAGATGAAATGGACCAAAGTCCTGAAAGCTGCCAATCTCACTCCATCCAATATCCCTTTGGAAGTGGCTTTCAGGTCTCAGAGGCAGAACTCGTGACTTTGATCATCTGGAAGGCAAGAGTCGTGTTGCGACAGACATTACTACCTGAGAGTCTACGGCACTATAACGACCAAGGGGCTCCTTGGTCCCTGAAATGGCACATTAAGACAGAATCATCCTAGTTTAGTTGGGGCAATATCGTATTGTTATTTGTTTGCACCCGAGCGGGGTGTAAATGGGTTGGGATGGCTTTTAAAGTACCTGATCTCATAGCCTAAGATTTCTGTAAATGAGGTGTTTGGACTTCCTACCAATGAGCTGGAACATAAAAAGGTCCCTGCTAGAGGCACTGGTAGGAGTTCCCTGTTAGATGGCCTGTTATGTTCTGTCTTCTTGGTCTGGAGCCAGGTAAATCTGCAGTCGAGTGTTGAGCTCCAACTCTAAAAACTCCTCAGGTGTACGGCGTCCATATTAGTGAAGCCTCGGTCTCAGCACACCTTCTTTCAATCTAATGCTGCGTTTAGACGAGGAATGCAAAAACTGTCATACCAGTCGGCATAGCGGGACAAGAAAGCAAGCCAGCACAACCCTATGCGTTGCTACGGTGATTTCAGAAAAAAATGAGCGCAAATCAAACATCTGGTAGAAAACGCCACAGCAGACGGCAAAAGTTGAAATATTGGAAGTCCCGTCTATCGTGGTGGCCGACGACATTCACCGCCAGCCTCAACGGCATTTACCGTCGCGCTCTCATTGAAAACAATGACATCCGGTTTGAGTCTTCCTTGTACCATCTAAACGTAGAATTAGCCCTGCTGAGATTGAAAATAAAGTCGTGCTGAAACTGAGGCGGTCCTAATATAGTCTTACTGAAACAAGTCAGAACTACAATCAGCTAACGTTATTGAACAATGACATCCTGATTACAGTTTGAAATCAAGCATGTTATATGTATACAGGGCTCATTTGTGAAAGAGGCCTAGGCCTCAGTATGACTCTTAAAATAAAATGTTAAATAAAATAAGGAGAACACTTTTAATGCTGTGTTAGAGAACGACAAAGAGAGAGAGCAAGAACGAGTGTGTGTGTCACACTGTTACTGTAGGGATTTGCGTTCTTCTAAAGAGACCTGAGGACCCCCCCCCCCGCCCCGCCCCGCATCTTACTGCTTAATGCTCCCTGACTGAATGAAACATCCAGAATGTCTCTGACACAGATAACACTAATAACCCTACCTCTCAATCTACACTCTCCTCCTCGCCTGCCTAATGTGTCTACCTCAGTCTAACAGATATGATTTCATATTCAATAATGGAATAACAAAGAGAATAGGAATGCACCACACTGGAAAACAAAATGCATTGTCCCCTAATGGCCTCCCATCCCAGGAGAGTTTGAAAAAAATGTAAATTTATGTAAAAACGAAAACACATATTTACAATATACTTGGGGGGGGTTAACCACAATACACGGCGGCGGCGCGCTAGCCATGCCAATGGAAACGCCATGTGTCATTAGGTCCCCCTTATCTATTGCTGCGCTAAAGATATGTCCTGTTATTGAGGCGATGCAGTAATCACTCACAGGGAAAATGATCTGTGCTACTCATCTGTGGCACCAAGATGGAGAGAGGAGAGAAAGAGGGTAAAAATTGAGAGAGGACAGACTATGAGGGAAAGAGCAGGCCAACTATGGGGCAAGGGGTAAAGGGGAGAGAAATAAAAAAGGGAATATAGGAGAGAGGGGAAGCCACAGTGGAAAGTGAGAGAGGTAGAAGCAGGAGGGCTGTGGCAGAAAGGGGCAAGAGAAAAAGAGGTAGAGGTGAAGCAAAACACAGAGTAAGAGAGATGACAGCAGAACTCTAGAAGGGCCAAATAGAGGTGCGGTAGCAGAAATACAGATGGAGGAAAAGCAAAGATCAGAAGAAGAGGTACAGGCAACTGCCAAAATAAAGGAAACAAGCCTCCCGAGCAGCGCAGTAGTCTAAGGCCCTGCATCGAAGTGCTAGCTGTGCCACTAGAGACCCTGGTTCGAATCCAGGCTCTGTCGCAGCCGGCTGCGACCGGGGGACCCATGGGGCGGCGCACAATTGGCCCAGTGTTGTCCGGGTGTTGCAGCGATGGGACAGGACTGTAACTACCAAATGGATACCACGAAATTAGGGAGAAAAAAAAGGGGGTATACAATTTTAAAAAATATACACAAATAATAAAGGAAACCAACAGGGAGTGTCTTAATAGGGCGTTGAGCCTCCAAAGCCTCCAGAAAAGCTTCAATGCGCCTTGGCATATATTCTACAAGTGTCTAACTCTACTGGAGGGATGCGACACCATTCTTCTATGAGAAATTCCATAATTTGGTGTTTTGTTGGTTGAAAACCCTCAGGCGCCCCTCCAGAATCTCCCATAAGTGTTCATTTGGACCTGGTGACAGACAGACTTATACCCCACATGCTCCTTTGAGACCCCTCTTTCAAAGTCACTGAGATGGGCATTTTTACACATGACCCCAAGCATGGATGGGTTGTTTTAGTTGCTTAATTAAGTCAGGAACCACACCTGTTTGGGAGCACCTGCTTTCAATATACTTTGTATCGCTCATTTACTCAAGTATTTCCTTTATTTTGGCAGCTACCTGTATATACAGTAAATGCCAGTGTCTGATGTTAGCAAGACGCCAGCTACACAACTTCCACCCCTTAATGTTGTTGTGCCTGTTCATGCTACATTGGCTGAGATATTAAAGGAACCAGAATGTTAGTGATTGACTGGAGGAGGAGAGTGGCAGAGGCTGTTGTCCTGGTTTTCATTCGCACAGCCAACTAAAATGGACAAGATCGATGGTATTGGACGAATAAATGACTGTCAACACACAACAATCATTCAGATTGACGCAATTTTAAAGTGTTGTCTTTAATCCTTCTGTATTAAAATTGCAGCATGTATTGAGAAGTACATAAGTGACCATATTATATCTCAGCTATCTAAAAGCATTACATTGCAGTGCATGTCACGTTTGGTAGACACTTGACCTCAAGGGGAGAAATCCATGACAAATGTTTTCATTCCTGAACCATGCAGACAGAGACGGCACAACAGAGGGATATATTAACAAAGTTTTTTTAATTTGAGACATGAAAATCAGACATACTATATATTTATATGAATTTTCCTAAATAATAATAATAAGTGCATAAGGTGACTATAATTTAGAAATTCCAAGTCATTTCATAAGTGTTTTTTTTTTCCGACTGAGGTAAACAGAATTTCCCAATTTTTTTGTGTGTAGTAAGAAAATATGCATGTTTTTATATCCCTATTTGAGGTTAAGTGACATGTTAGCAGCCAAGGAACAGTCATTTGTGTTTCTCAGTGCACTTGGATCAGTCCTTCCTCCAACCTGCTTTCTGAGGACAATTACAATTATTTGAGCCAGGGGACCCTATTCAAATTACCTTGCAGCATAATGTTATTTATTCCTTTTTACTACTTCAACAACAGTGACTTTCTTATATTGATTAATTTAACTGCTTGATTGAACAGGTCCTTTTTACCATTCTATCTTTCTACCTCTTAGTACATCCATCTCTCTCACTCTCTCATTTCTTCTTCTCTCTGAACAGCCTCTCCACCTCTCTCATGAAGCGCAGACAGAGCTCGTCCTGCCAGGGCAGGGCCACACACTGTACAGCCACCGGCAGCCCCTCTCCACCAGTCACCGCCTGTAAACACACACAGTCAGTCCCAACCAAACGCATGTTGACGAGGGACTGTATTCACAAACAGTTTCTATAGGAGTGCTGGTATAGGATCAGTCTTCCTTTTTAGAGAATAATATATACAATTATATGGACAGGGGGGGCTGATCCTAGATCAGCACCACTACTCTGAGATGATTTGAATACGGGCCCAGTGGCCTGAGTTCCAACTCAGCAACTAGAACAGGCCTCTGCTTCCATCTACTGGTTACATTGGAACTACAAGCTAAGATTCACTGGTTAGGCTACAGGTTGTGACATCTGGCATGGACAAAATGGCCACTTCAAGTCCGGATGGCGGTAAGTTTGTAAATAGCTAAATATCCTGTAAATATTTTAAGAGGAAGAGTGTGTTTGTGACTTTGACTGTACCTTTCTGTAGAGCTTGTCCCAGAGGTCCCCATAGTTGCCCTTGTAGTGCCTGAGTTCCTCCTCGTCCTCTGCTGTTACCATGGAGACAGGGACCACACCAGCAGGGAAGTTAAGGAGATTGTACATAATGGTGTAGGACACCGCACCTGAAGAGAGAGAAGGGGGGGGGGTCTGGGTCAATAATACAGCCACCCATAGTTCAATAAAGCAGGTGAATTCATAATTCCAACTGGTGATTCTACATTTTTTAAAATGGTCATGACTGCAACAACAAAAAACAAGCTTCATAAAACATAGTTTTTTTAAAGAGCTAGTTAAATCTATATTCCATTTGATAAGAGATCAGAGAGATGGGTACTGGTGAGTTTCCCAGGGTAGTTATGGTTGTAGGCGGGACCCATCATGGGACAGAGCAGCACATCCAGCTCACACCTTCTCCACTCTGCCATCACCCCGTGCACGTAGTCCTTGGAACACAGACGGAACTGCTGTACATTTTCCTCAGCGCACTGATTTCCACACAACATTCCCTCAGGTTTTTTGTCAAATTGATTATCATGCTGCAAGCTTAGTTGAACAATATAACATTGCCAGTGACTGGCATACAATAATCCATGCCATTCTGTTTTTCTGTATTACAACAAGAGACCAGATGAATTAAGACATTTAAATACATTTACAGGACACGATTTGTGCCTCCTCTCAGACCATCAGGAAACTCCGAGATGGCACAACTTCAAAATGTCTAGTACCTCCACATCCGCATGCTGTCTCCACAGGTCTTGCACAGAGCTGGTGAAAAAAGGAAGTGATGGAGTCATTAATATTCTGCATTTCATACCAAGGCATTGAATATATATGTGTGTATATATATATATATATATATGTCATTTCAGCAAGCCATGACACACGCCATCTCAAATTGTTATGAAATCATTTCTGGAGTTAAAAACATAAGATTAGCATTTCTGCAACTTTGTTGACATTTTGTTGCCATTTGATTGCACCCAAAACTTGTCCAGTTTAAGTTTTAGGATTCACATAATATTTCAATAAATATACTACCCAACATCTAATTGGAACCAAACATATAACTACCATTGACTAAGAAATGGGGAATTCAATAAAATGTGACTGACCGCATCGATCTTATTTTAAATTGTGTTTTTTTTTTTACATTGGAAAAAAGTAGAGACTCAGAGCTAGAAAATGGTATATCATACACTACAGTTGAGGAACAATGAGAAAGTCATTCTACTTTGAAAGTTGATAAACTTGTCACCCCACTTTTGAGAAAATGTAACTTTAATGTTTTGGTACACCTACAATACCAGAGAGCTCTTTGTCTACACCTATTCAGAATTGTTCACACCCTCTTAAGCCTTAGCCCCACCCATCTCTTTAAGGATTCACGTGAGGCCATGTGGTAAACAAACACTATATCAAATCTATAAAATCTAAGTTTGTCACATGCACAGGATACAGAAGGTGTAAACGATACACTGAAGTGGTTCCTTGCATAGGAGCAATATCAACAACAGAAAGTGTCCAGAAACAAACTTTGTACAACTATTTTATTATTTGATGACGCTTACCAGACACACTTGTCTAAATTAAATGGGTCATGTGAAGGAATTGCTATAACCAGCCCCCAGCCACATCTAGCTAATTTGATGGGTCATGTAATAATATGTCCGAAGTAGTCTTTGGTTCAGACATGTAGCTAGCTAGGTAGCAAGCTAAACAATGTACCGGGATAACCCAAACTCATACTACTACTAATACAAACATTGGCGCCAGCAGAGATGGCCGCCTTGCTTCAAGTCCTTAGGAAACTACACAGTTATTTGTTATTTATACATTTTATGTATTTTTTCTTACATTGTTAGCCTAGGAAATCTTAAGTGTTATTACATAGAGCCGGGAAGAACTATTGGATATAAAAGCGATGACAACTTACCAACATTACAACCAGGAATACGTCTTTCCCGAAACGGATCCTTTGTTTCGGACCTCCACCCTAGACATGGGATGTTATCCCAGAGGCCGACAAAACACGGTCGCCACAGGAGAGGCAGACGGAGTGGCCTAATGGTCAGACTCAGAAAGCGAGCACACTATCCACCGCTCCTGAGCATATTACTGGCCAATGTCCAATCTCTAGATAACCAGATGGACAAAATTAGGGCACAAGTTGCCATCGAGACAAAGTAACATTCTCTGTTTCATGGAAACATGGCTCACTCGGGATGTTGTCGTCAGAGTCGATAGCCACCCGGTTTCTTCATGCATTGCGCCGACAGAAACAAACATCTCTCCAGTCAGAAAAAGGGTGGGGGAAAATGCCTTATGATTAACGACTCATGGCGTAATCACAACAACATACAGGAATTTAAGTCCTTTTGTACATCTGACCTAGATTTCTTTACAAATCAAATGCCGACCGCATTATCAACCAAGAGAATTCTCTTTGATTAGTCACAGCCGTGGATATCCCCACCAAGCAGACATCTTGTCGGCCCTGAAAGAACTTCACTTGACTATGTAAACCAGAAACCATACAGCCCGAGGCTACATTTATTGTAGCTGGGGACTTTAACAAAGTTTACCTGAGAGCGAGACTTCCTAAATTCTATCAGCATATCAAATGCTGAACACAGGCTGCTAGCATTTTGGATCATTGCTACTCTAACTTCTGCAACGCATACAAAGCCCTCCCCCGCACTGCCTTCAGCAAATCTGACTATGACTCCAGTCCGTCCAACGCTGGTCTGACCAAATCGGATTCCACGATTCAGGATCGCTTCAATCACGTGGACTGGGATATGTTCCAGGTATACATCAATGTTGTTGTCTGAGGCTAAGCTAACTCGGTGAGCAAGTTTATTAGCAAGTGCATTGGAGAGGTCATACCCACTGTGACAAACATTTCCTAACCAGAAACCGTGGATCGATGGCAGCATTTGCACAAAACTGAAAGAGCGAACCACAGCTTTTAACCATGGCAAGGCGAATGGAAACATGACAGAATACAAACAGTGCAGCTATTCCTTCCGCAAGGCAGGCAAACAAGCTAAGCGTCAGTATAGAGACAGTCACAATTCAACGGCTCAAACATGAGACGTATGTGGCAGGGTCTACAGTCAATCAAGGACTACAAAAAGAAAAACACCCCCTTCGCGGACGTCGATGTCTTGCTCCCAGACAAATTAAACAACTTCATTGCTCGCTTTGAGGACAATACAGTGCCACTGACACGGCCCACTACCAAAGTCTGTGGGCTCTTGTGGCCAACGTGAGTAAAACATTTAAAACGTGTTAATCTTCACAAGGCTGCCAGGACAGACGGCAACCCTAGCCACGTCCTCAGAGCATGTGCTGGTGTGTTTATGGACATATTCAATCACTCCCTATACCAGTCGGTTGTCCCCACATGCTTCAAGATGGCCACCATTGTTCCTGTTCCCAAGAAAGCTAAGGTAACTAAACTAAATGAATATCGCCCTGCTGCACTCACTTCTGTCATCAAGAAGTGCTTTGAGAGAGATTAGTCAAGGAGCATATCACCTCCACCCTCTACAATTTGATTACCGCCCTCATAGGTCCACTGACAATACAATCGGCAACACACTGCACAATCCCATCTGGACAAGAGGAATACCTACAGTGCCTTGCGAAAGTATTCGGCCCCCTTGAACTTTGCGACCTTTTGCCACATTTCAGGCTTCAAACATAAAGATATAAAACTGTATTTTTTTGTGAAGAATCAACAACAAGTGGGACACAATCATGAAGTGCAACGACATTTATTGGATATTTCAAACTTTTTTAACAAATCAAAAACTGAAAAATTGGGCGTGCAAAATTATTCAGCCCCTTTACTTTCAGTGCAGCAAACTCTCTCCAGAAGTTCAGTGAGGATCTCTGAATGATCCAATGTTGACCTAAATGACTAATGATGATAAATACAATCCACCTGTGTGTAATCAAGTCTCTGTATAAATGCACCTGCACTGTGATAGTCTCAGAGGTGCATTTGGCATGCTGCAAGGAAGCATAAGGATTGCAGATGTGGCCAGAGCAATAAATTTCAATGTCTGTACTTTTGAGACACCTAATACTGCGCTACAGGGAGACGGGACAGACAGCTGATCGTCGCACGCAGATGCACGCAGATGAGCAGGGAACCTGGGAATCTTTCATTTGGTGTTTCTCAGAGTGAGTAGAAAGACCTCTTTAGTGTCCTAAGTTTTCATAACTGTGACCTTAATTGCCTACCGTCTCTAAGCTGTTAGTGTTTTTGCGACCATTCCACAGGTGCATGTTCAATAATTGTTTATGGTTCATTGAATAAGCAATGGAAACAGTGTTTAAACCCTTTACAATGAAGATCTGTGAAGTGAATTGGATTTTTAAAATTATATTTGAAAGACAGGGTCCTGAAAAAGGGACTTTTCTTTTTTGGATGAGTTTACATTACTCATCTCATACGTACAGTTGAAGTCAGAAGTTTACATACACCTTAGCCAAATACATTTAAACTTAGTTTTTCACAATTCCTAACATTCACCCCTTTCATCACATTCCCAGTGGGTCAGAAGTTCACGTACACTCGATTAGTATTCAGTAGCATTGCCTTCAAATTGTTTAACTTGGGTGAAATGTGCCGGGTAGCCTTCCTCAAGCTTCCCACAATAAGTTGGGTGAATTATGGCCCATTCCTCCTGATAAAGCTGGTGAAACCGAGTCAGGTTTGTAGGCCTCCGTGCTCGCTCACGTTTTTTCAGTTCAGCCCAAAAGTTTTAAATAGGATTGAGGTCAGGGCTTTGTGATGGCCACTCCAATACCTTGACTTTGTCCTTAAGCCATTTTGCCACAACTTTGGAAGTATGCTTGGGGTCGTTGTCCATTTGGAAGACCCATTTGCGACCGAGTTTTAACTTCCTGACTCATGTCTTGAGATGTTGCTTAAATATATCCACAATTTTCCTACCTCATGATACCATCTATTTTGTGAAGTGCACCCGTCCCTCATACAGCAAAGCACCCCCACAACATGATGCAGACACCCCTGTGATTCATGATTGGGATGGTGTTCTTTGGCTTGCAAGCATCTCCCTTTTTCCTCCAAACATAACGATGGTCATTATGGCCAAACCGTTCTATTTTTGTCCCCATGCACAGTTGCAAACCGTAGTCAGGATTTTTTTGTGGTGGTTTTGGAGCAGTGGCATCTTCCTTGCCGAGTGGCCTTTCAGGTTTTGTTGATATAGGACTTGTTTAACGGTGGATATAGATACTTATGTACTGGTTTCCTAGTTAATGACTCCAACCTAAGTGTATGTAAACTTCTGACTTCAACTGTATATACACTGCTTTTTACCATCTACTGCATCTAGCCTATGCTGCTCATCCATATATTATATGTACATATTCATCCCTTACTTGTGTGTATGAGGTAGTTGTGAATTTGTTAGATATTACTGCATTGTCGGAACTAGAAGCACAAGCATTTCGCTACACTCGCATTAACATCTGCTAACCATGTGTATGTGAACAAATAAATTTGATTTGTCATAGCTATAGTATGAATCTTCAGGTAGCTAAAGATTACAAGCTAGGTTCAATGTTAGCTAGCGAACATTAGGCCATAACTAGCAATTCAAATGGATTTCTGATTTGAATAATATTACTACACAGATCATGCACGTAACATTAGCTAGCGAGCCAGAAGCTAATGTTAGCTAGTCAACAGTAGGCTTTAACTTGCTCTAAGGATATAATTATTGTTTGGATAACCGTATTTACTATTATGTATTGATTTTTTCATTTTATTTTTTCACCCTTTATGCAAAGCGCACTGCAGAGAACACCGGAAGAAGAATTCTGAATTATTGTAATGTTTGTTTGCATCAATTAATCCCTTCAGGGACTGGTTGCCAATTTGACACAAAAATAAAATTCATTAATTCATTGCAATAAAAAAAACTATTGAGACAATTAAAAACTTACATCTGAAAAATGTTGCTAAGACTAAGACCGTATACATAGATGAACGCTTCACGGCAGACTGGAACCATTTAACTCTGTTTTGTTTGTAGCTACATTGTGTTTGGCCAGCGTTGTCTCCAGTCACTCCAGTTCACACTGACCGTGGCATGTGCAGAAAGTAGCTTTTCCCACGGATCTTTCAAAAGCGCCTGCTAAATTCATGGCATCAACGTTGAGAAAAGTAGCAAAACTTTTGTAGTTCTCGTTAGCTAACGTTATATCTTTCAAAAACGGCATGGTAGAAAGGACTGCAAACACATACTGTACAGCTCACGCTATAGACAAAAGCAATCAACATGGCAGTGTAGGGGTTAAACCAAGGCCACATAAATTATTAACCCTTTAAAAGGTATGTGATGATAAACTAAAGTCTCCTCTCAGGAGACCTCTGTATGCGTGTTAACACCTGTTTTGAGTGATATGGCCTGCAGACACTATCAGAAGGCGGAAACCGCCTACACTCATACTCCTCCTGTCTGGGTCCCACCGTGACTGAGGTTCTGAAAATACAACTAGGTTTCTGAGAACACAAGGCCAACGCAGGCCTGAGGGAAACCTCCACCTGGCAGAAGATGCTTAGACTTATCTGATGTGAAATATCACCTTATGAACCTATACCTACAGCATATAAGCTGCAGGATATCTTAGACACCTCGCAGAACCTGGGGAGAGCGATCATATACTGTACTCTGTACCAACTTCCGCCTGCAATTGTATTACTAAAGGAGAATTTTACTTAAACAAAGAGTGTGTTTCCTTTATACTACCAATATATGTAAGTTTGATAATTACATGGTCAATTTCTTCAGATGATCTGGTCTAACAGCAGACCAATCCAAACTCATCTCCGGGCATGTCCAGCCCATCCATTATCTCAGCCAATCAAGTCTAGAAGGAAGGTTACTGTCTCTTTCAGTGGCTAAACCTACTAGGCTCGTAATTTAACAATTGTATTCGTATTTACAGATGGAATACACGTTTGTTATTAAGGCACAAGAAAGTTCAAATGTTCCAGAAGGCATTTCTCCCAAAAAACTCATTTTGATTAAAAAAAATGTTTAAGTTCAAATGCTACTCCTGTGAAGTAGTGACCTGTGACATAAGCCTAGTTTCCTGAAACGAGTCCCAAATTATTAAAAGCCACCCACGGACGCCCCCCAAACCTCATGCCTACCAACCCAACAACCAGTATACAGTATCTGTTATCTATGTCTGACAAGTAGTATGGAGCTGCGGCTTGGACTATTGCTTCTTCATCCTATTTAAATTATTCCCTGGGGTGGATTTGGCATTGGGTGTGAGGGGTCCCTGGGTGGCTTTTGACAATTGGGGGATTTGTCAAGTCTTACTCGTTATTAAGAATTATGGTCCAAATCGGATGTTCGGTATTATAATTATATTAATCCAATAGGAAGAATAGACATAGGTTCTTCTTACCTAGCTCCACACATGCTATCCATAGAAGCAGCCAAACGAGGAAACTGAAGGGTAAAAATAAGACAATTGACAAACAGAAGTATCAGCCAAATATAACAGCAGTCTGATATACATCACAGTATAGTTTTAACCTCCCTCTCTGTATGCTGCAGACTTGGAGAGCACTCACTATGGGCTTGATCAGAATGGATAGAATTTTCTTCACAGTGCGAGGTAAACCGTACGGAATAATCTGAAGCCGCAGAGACGGGTCGACAGGCCCTCCTTTCCTACAATAACACCAAACAACAAAGTTAGTTTTTACCGTTTTAGTGTGAATACTGGATAGTTCATTTCTCTCCCAGGGATGTTCTGGTTTAACTCATTGGGATTACCAGAGTTGTGTTCATTAGGAACTAAACGGAAGAAAACTGACTGAAACAGGGAGGGACTACATTGACTCCAATAAGAAATACTCATTGTCGCTTCGCATTTCAAAATGTTTTTCTATGGTGTGCCCAACTGAACACAATCCAGGGTGATTTGACTGACTCACAGGTTGCTGAGCATGGTAGCGCATCCATCGCCTGACATACCCCTGAAAACCAGCTCATGCATGGCATAGCTCAGCCTGGGGAGACTGAAGGGAACCAACTACAGAGAGTGAGATGAGAGAGTAATACAATTTAATATCAATACAGTCATGGACCGACCTGTAAAGGAATTAACATCCACGTTATTTTGTTTCTGTTATTTGGCAGTCCAAGTAAATCTGTCTCTGAAAAGTGTTCAACCAAGCTCTGGTCATATAGTGCCTTCAGAAAGTATTCATACCCCTCAACTTATTCCACATTATGTTGTGTTACAGCCTGACTTCAAAATGGATTGAACTTATTTCAAATAGTGAAAACATGTTCTTAGAAATGTTAGCAAATGTACATAAGTATTGACACCACTGAGTCAATACATGTCAGAATCATCAGATTTCCTCCCAAACATAATGCCTTGTATTCAGGACATAAAGTTCATTTCTTTGCCACATTTTTGGGGGGGGTAGTTTTACTTTTAGAGCCTTATTGCAAACAGGACACATGTTTTGGAATATTTTTTATTCTGTACAGACTTCCTTTTCACTGTCACTTAGGTTAGTACATGTATTGTGGAGTAACTACAATGTTGATCCATCCTTAGTTTTCCTCCTATCACAGCCATTAAACTCTGTTAACTCTGGTAACTGTTTTAAAGTCACCATTGGCCTCATGGTGAACTCCTTGAGCGATTTCCTTACTCTCTGGCAACTGAGTTAGGAAGGTAGTCTGCATCTTTGTAGTGACCTGGGTGTATTGATACACCGTCCAATGTGGAATTAATAACTTCACCATGCTCAAAAGGGATATTCAATGTCTGCTTTTTTAACCAACAGGTACCCTTCTTTGTGAGGCATTGGAAAAGCTTCCTGGTCTGTGGTTGAATTGTATGGGATTATAAAGATGACAGAACTACGCGAGTTTGTATTTTGAGTTTCGTCGTCGCACATTAAGATTAGTGGTTGCATGTACAACTCCCAAATATGTATTTTAAATTTCGCAAACCTTAACATGATGAATGAAAGATTTTTTGCATCTTTAATTTTGAACACATTCAATAAGACTTGCAAGCATAATTTAATTTTAGAATTACTACAAGTCCATTTAAGACTACGAATATTCTGCTGTGAATAAAAGATACTTGCATAGTTTATCTGCACACGCTCTGAGTTCTGTCACTGTTGTCACGTTACCAAGAGATTTGTAGAAGGATTCACAAGTAAAAATTTGATTTGACCTGTATTTTTTAAAGGAAAACAACTTCTTATTCTATATTTTTTAAGGTAGCCTTAAATAATTACTTTGGCACATTGAATAGTATGCTCTGTAAGAATAAGTTATTGAAATCAAGGGACCCTCTTAAGCTTTTCAAATTTCTTTGAACGTAAAAACCCTGTATGTGTTTATGTTTGCCTGTTTGTGATGTTTAGTGTTCCATGTTTTAAGGATGTATAGACTGTTTTTGAATTTGTATCCTTCAAAATGTATGGAATTTCAATAATAATGTAATGAAACAAGCAGGGAGCAGGGACCTCCTACCCCCAAAGTCCAGCGTGCTATCAACTGTGCCGCAAATGCATGCTCAAGCGGCAGAGTCGATATCCGCGCTTATAAACCCAGGGTCGTTACACTACTCCCTCCTTTCAAAGAGACCGTCACCGCGCCAGCTTGCGACTCACCGGCCAAGCACACGCACTGTCGTGGGTGCAAGGTCCGATCCCACTTCTGACACCAATGTAATGAAACAGGAAGGGAGCAGGTCTCGAACACAACACTAGGCCCCTACCCAGATGGTCATGTGCCGTTGCAATCTTCTCTCCTCTTCTATCATCTCTCCCTTCGGCTAAATCCTCTGCTCCCTCCGGTCTCTTGATTCTGCCTCTTCGACAATACTCTTCCCTTTCCGCATCCTATGACTAGCACTGTCTCCTTTCATCGCACCCGGCTCTGCCCTCATCTCCTGCTCCATGGCGGAGTGAATCATTGCGAGCTTACAGAACAGGGCTGTGGGCAGCTGAAAGAATATGGAGGAAAACTAAAGTACCAGAAGACCAATCATCCTTTCCTTCCATTCCTCACTTCCCTCATCAATTCATCGCATTCCCTCAGATTTAAAAATGTCCCAAGTTGCTCCCCTCAAGAAACCAACACTTGACTCATCGGACGTCCAAAACTATAGATCTGTATCCCTTTCTTTTCTTTCCAAAACACCTGAGGATGCTGTCTCTTATCAACTTTCTCATTATCTCTCTCAGAACAATCTTCTTGACCCTAACCACTCAGGCTTCAAGACAGGTTACTCAAATGAGATTGCTCTTCTTTGTGACACAAGAGGCTCGCCGCTCTGCCAAAGCAGACTCTATCTCCTCTGTTCTCATCCTCCTAGATCTATCCGCTGCTTTCGACGCAGTGAACCACAAGATCGTCCTCTCCACCCTCTCAGGGCTGGGCGTCTCAGGCTCAGCACACTCTTGGATTGCATCCCACCTGGCTGGCCACTCCTACCAGATGATGTGGAGAGGATCCGTGTCTGCACCACATACTCTCACTACTGGTGTCCCCTCAGGGCTCGGTTCTAGGCCCTCTCCTCTTCTGCAAGATAATTTTTGATTCACAGCAGTATATTCATAGTTGGAAATGGACTTGTAATAATTCAAATCTTATTAAATGTATTCAAATATCAAGTTACAAGTTATTGACCACTTAAATCTTGCACACATCATTATACAAACATGCAAAATAAATTACACACTTGCAAATCGTACTTGCAACCACGAATCTCAATGTGCGACCACAAAATTCAAAATACAAACTCACGTAGTTCTGTCATTATTATCCCATAGAATCTTTGTTTGAAATTCACTGCTTGATTGAGGGACCTTATGGATAATTATATGTGTGGGGTACAGAGATGAGGTAGTCATTCACAAATAATGGAAAACACTTAGAGCACACAGAGCGAGTCGATATAACTTGTGCTTAACAAGTCACATGTTTACTCCTAAATCGCAGGCTTTCCATAACAACTAGGTTGTTGAATACTTATTGACTCAAGACATTTCAGCTTTTCATTTTTAATACAATTTGTTAACATTTCTGAAAACATAATTCCACTTTGACATTATAGGGTAGTGTGTGTAGGCCAGTGACAAAATCTTAATTTAATCCATTTTAAATTCAGTCTAACACAAACTGTGGAAAAAGTCAAGGGGTGTGAATACTTTTTGAAGGCAAAGTAGATCAGCCTGGAGCTGGGGGTTACTCACCGTGTGCCCTGCACTCTCCAACAACGCCTTGGTCTCCCTCAGGGCTCGGCCCATGCTTGGAGAGGGCATGGAATAGCCGTCATTCTCATAGTACCCGATCCTCAGGGGCTTGGAACGCTGGTATACCTGGAGAACAGAGGAAGAACACAGTATTGATACATAGGAGAATGTAGATTGCCGGGGGGGGGGGGTTGTGTATAGGTCCTTTCTGTATAATGTACCTTATAATGGATATTGGCATCCAATATCCATAATTTGATATGGACACCATTGTTTGATATCGATAAGAGCAAGGCATATTGTAATGTCAGTTTAGTCTTCTTGTCAACCTACACTATGTTTAAAAAAGCATACGTGACAGTTCCTGCATGCACAAAACCCTCTCAGCAGACCTTCTCACGGGCTGTCAACTTATCCTAATCCTACTTAAATTGCCTGCTGATGATCCAGCAACAGTTCATGGGCTTCTCATTGTATTCAAACTGGTTGAGTAGGTGAAGCTCCTAGAACATTCAGACCAGAACATCAACAAGCAGCTGTCTCGACTTCACAGATCCGTGGAAGTAAAAACAAAAAGTGAACTTAGACAGCTGCAATGTCTTGTGTAAAGTCAATATGCATTGATATGTTATAATAAAACAATTGCAACTGATAATTAGATTTTAATAAAGGGTGCCCATCACTAAATATCATTTGTTTGTCTTCAGGGATATCCATTGAACATTGATATGTATCCTACGAAAGGCTCCAGGATGAATTTTCCTTTATGTACAGATCTAGGATCAGCTTCAACTCCCACAATTTTTTTTTACATGAAATGACTCAAGATCAGCCTCTAGGGGCAACATCACCCTACTCCCTATGACAGAGAGAGATCCCACCTGTTGGTTGAATGGGATTGGGGGAACAGTAGGGTCCAGTCTGAACATGTGGTCACAGAGCAGAGCTTGCATACAGAGAGCCAGGCCATCCACGTCCCTTGCCATGGGCCCAAAGGACGACAGCACTGGAACAAGAACACAAACAATTGGTGTCATCTTGACAGTGGCGAGTCAGTTGTTAAAAAGGTAACAACATCTGTTACTATGTCGTTACTATCCCAAAGTTACTGTATGTAATGAGCATCCTTTTGATACCATTTCTACATTTTTTTTCCACAGAAGAGTTCTGCTCCCTATTTTCTCTATGTATGTAGGCGTTATGATGGAGGGGGTCAAGAAAACATTCATCCATTTATTTAGCTATACATGTGCAGGGTGGAAAGTTATACGTTTGAGCCTTACCTGACTTTTGGCCCCGGCAACAGGAGGAAGCACCTCGCGAACTGAAAAAATAAAACGTCAATATCTAACCAAGCCCATCAGGTCAATAACTCACACACACTGTCACGACTTCCGCCGAAGTCGGTCCCTCTCCTTGTTCGGACGGCGTTTAGCAGTCGACGTCACCGGTCTTCTAGCCATCGCCGATCAACCTTTCATTTTGTCTCGTTTTCCCACACCCCTGGTCATCATTCCCTCATTACATGTCGTTATTTAACCCTCTGTTCCCCCCCCCCCCATGTCTGTGTGTGTAATTGTTTATTGTTGAGGTTGGTGCACGCTTCCAGCTGGTTTGCGCCGGGTTTATTTTATTTACCTGTGCTTTGTGGAAGCCTGTACTTTGTGCTGCCTCACTTGTTCGTTGGGCATTTTTTTTGTGGCGCAGTTACGTTCTGTGCAAATAATTGCCTTAGTAAAGTGCTTTGTCCACTCATCTCTGTTCCCCTGCACCTGACTTCGATGCACCAGCTACACTCACACACTCAATTATGCTTTTACAGAGGAAATAAACATCTTGTGATGCAATCATTCTTGAACTGTGCTCAAGGTTAGGAACATTGTAAAATATTACTGAAGTCCTCACAGGTTGTCACAAGACACACTGACAGACCCACTAACGTACACACAGATGCAAGCAGCCCCCCCCCCCCCACTCATCCACCCACCTTAGCCTGTTGGCCGTGGGTTTAAAGCCACAGATCCCACAGAAGGATGAAGGGATGCGTATGCTGCCCCCAATGTCAGAGCCCATGCCCAGGACCGAGCCCCCTCCTCCGATCAGCGCTCCCTCCCCGCCCGATGAACCCCCGGGGGTCTTTTGAGGGTTATGGGGATTCAGAGTCAGACCGTAGATGGGATTACCGCAGTCGTAGCTGGACATGGGGACAAGACAGATGTGGGTGAAAACACTGATTGCTAAGAACATTAGTCACGGGGTGACCAATCAGCTTTGCTCTGGGTGCGGACTAGTCTGGTCATTGGACTTTGATTGTCTTCACAAACTCCTCAATGACATTGCTCAAGTCATAGCTCTTGCACTAAATTACATCACCTAATGTGGTGTGTGGCACATTAAAGCCATTGTTACCCCATCTATGTCAATGTATTGCTATGGTAGACAAATTAAATTCTGAATCTCATTTGTTGCATTTGCAAGTCTAAAACAACTATTCACCTTAGCAGGCTTTGGGGTACGTTGGTCTTGACGAAGGGAATGGCACCTTGTCTCTTCAGCACTTCAACCAGCACACTGTCCCCTGTGGCAGGAAGGTCCAACTTACAGATTACGCCACACGTAGAGTCATGACCCTAAATACAAAAACCGGAAGATAAAAAAAAAAAAAAAAAAAAAGTGTAAATAATTCACAATTAAAAAAAAAAAAACTATTTCAGTAGACATGAACATCTCTGAACCCAGAACCATGTTACTGGTAGGGCCTGTGTCACGAGATGCTCAACTTTAAGTTCACAAACAAAAGACACAGGCCTACTATGGGGGTGCTTTTCTGTACACAAATTAAGCCAATGTCCTGGGCTAACAAGCACGCTCAATGGAGAATCTCTATTGAAAGTGCATTGGTCCAAGACTAGGCTTAATCTGACTAGGAAACCCCAGCTATATTTACAGGGAAAAATAACAATTAATGAAAGACACTGAAGTGACACCTAATCAACACCTTATATCCAATATTTTCCTTGATGCTGACAGGGACCCCATAAAGGAGACCATCCTTGTGAGAGCCAATATCCTTCAGCTGATCCCAACTCTCCAGCAGGACCTCAGTGCAACAGTTCAGTCTTCTATTCACCTCCAATGCCTGTGGGAACATGACATGGGGGGGGGGGATCAATGGGAGCACTTGTAGATTGAAAGGTCTAGTAGCCCGTTCCCAGATCAGTTTGTGTTGTCTTGCCAACTCCTATGGTCATTGCTACAACAAGAGCAGAAAACCGATCCTAAACAGTTCTGGGACCAGGACAGACTGATCACCACACCAGCATGCCCCAAAATACATGATGCCTACTGTGTGATAGCCATTCAATGACTGATCATGCTGCATTGTTTTGTAAACAGTGCAAATATAATCCAGGCATGTCATCATAAATGCATAGCCCTTTTCAGGGCTGTGTTAGCTGTGACAATGGTTGCACATTTTGGGGAATATTCAGAGGTGGAAACTTTCCTTAGGAATTAACAGGAATATGAGAAATATTAATACCATTTAAATGTTTTTTCATTGGATATATTTACCATATCATATAGAGACAGAAACATAAACCTTATCATTAGACAATTGCAATGTATTAAATCCTTCCAATAGAAATTTAAAAATGTAGTTACAAATAGAACTTTAAATGAGTTGACTCTTCACATGGGATGATTTCACTGAACAAAAGAAAGGAAATATTGAATGATCCATCGCATCTCCCAAAAAACGTTTTGAACATACTGTAAAATTATATAGTCTAGAAACTAAAGCTTTGGTTGTCTTCCTCTCAGGGTTCCATGTCTTCTCCCTTGACCACCTCAATGTCAAGCTCTTGAACATCAGACCGAGGCCTCATCTTCACCGTCACTTTCCAACCTTGTGGAGGATGACTCGTTGTCAGGCTCAAAAAGCCTCAAATTTGCCCGGATGGCCACCAATTTTCCAACACCTGTATTGGTCAGCCTGTTGCATGCTTTGGTGTGTATGTTCCCAAACTAGGACCAGTTGCCCTCTGAGGCGGCTGATGTTGGTGGGATTTGGAGGATCATGGGGGAAAGAGCCTCACCAGGTGGCTGATGAGATACAGTTGAAGTCGGAAGATGACATAGGTTGGAGTCATTAAAGCTCATTTTTCAACCACACACTAATTTCTTGTTAATAAACTTTTGTTTTGGCAAGTCGGTTAGGGCATCTACTTTGTGCATGACACGTCATTCTTCCAACAATTGTTTACAGACAGATTATTTCACTATCACAATTCCAGTGGGTCAGAAGTCTCCATAGACTGAGTTGACTGTGCCTTTAAACAGCTTGGAAAATTCCATAAAATTTAGTAATGGCTTTAGAAGCTTCTGATAGGCTGACATTTGAGTCAATTGGAGGTGTACCTGTGGATGCATTTCAAGGCCTACCTTCAAACTCAATGCTTCTTTCATGAGAAAATCTAAAGAAGTCAGCCAAAACCTCAAAGAATTGTAGACCTCCACAAGTCTGGTTCATCCTTGGGAGCAATTTCCAAATGCCTGAAGGTACCTCATTCATCTGTACAAACAATAGTACGTAAGAATAAACACCATGGGACCACGCAGCCGTCATACCACTCAGGAAGGAGATGTGTTCTGTCTCCTAGAGATGAAGGTACTTTGGTGGAAAAAGTGCAAATCAATCCCAGAACAGCAGCAAAGGACCATGTGAAGATGCTGGAGGAAACGGGTGCAAAAGTATCTATATCCACAGTAAAACCAGTCCTATATCGACATAACCTGAGAGGCAGCTCAGCAAGGAAGAAGCCACTGCTCCAAAACAGCCATAACAAAGCTAGACTACGGTTTGCAACTGCACATGGGGACAAAGATCGTACTTTTGAGAGATGAAACAAAAATAGAACTGTTTGGCCATAATAACCATCGTTATGTTGAGGAAAAAGGGGGAGGCTTCCAAGCAGAAGAACACCATCCCAACCGTGAAGCACAGGGGTGGCAGCATCATGCTGTGGTGGTGCTTTGCTGCAGGACTTCACAAAATGGATGACATGAGGAAAATTATGTGGATATATTGAAGCAACATCTCAGGAAGTTAACGCTTGGTCGCAAATGGGTCTTCCTAAATGGACAATGACCAAGCATACTTCCAAAGTTGTGGCAAAATGGCTTAAGGACAACAAAGTCAAGGTAATGGAGTGGCCATCACAAAGCCCTGACATCAATCCTAAAGAAAATTTGGTAGCAGAACTGAAAGTGTTTGGGAGCAAGGAGGCCTACAAACCTGACTCAGTTACACCAGCTCTGGCAGGAGGAATGGGCCAATATTCACCCAACTTATTGTGGGAAGCTTGTGGAAGTCTACCCGAAACGTTTGACCCAAGTTAACCAATTTAAAGGCAATGCTACCAAATACTAATTGAGTGTATATAAACTTCTGACCCACTGGGAATGTGATGAAAGAAATAAAAGCTGAACTAAATCACTACCATTATTCTGACATTTCACATTCTTAAAATAAAGTGGTGATCCTAACTGACCTAAAATAGCGAATTTTTACAAGGCTTAGATGTCAGGAATTGTGAAAAGCAAAGTTTAAATGTATTTGTTTACTATGTAAACTTCTGACTTCAAGTGTGTGTTGACACGACTGCCATATTGCATCTCCATCCCAAAGCACTTGCTAGGAAGTGTACTTCCAAGAACCTTGCCCTCTTCCAAGCCAATGTGTTGAGACACGGTAGTGATGACACCATAGGCCTTGTTGATCTCTGCACTAGACAGAATGCTCTTGCCAGCAGACATACTACTGGGCTGCAAATTTCAGAGCCCTTCTGTACTGGCTGCAGACTGATCCTACTGGCCCTAGACCACTCTGGGTCCAGATGTAGTCTGAATCGAGTAAACCTGCAGCACTTTCCTCTGTGTTGTGCTCGTCTCTCCCAGTGTCCCGAGGCAAAAGGTGTGTCAACCCAATTGTAAAGCAGTCTTAAAATTTGGAATCAAGGACATCCCTACCGACCAAGCCCATACCTAACAATTTCCTTGGCTCTCTTGTAGAGTGTATCCATTGTTTTCAGTGCCATGATGTCCTTGAGGAGCAGGTTCAATGCATGAGCGCACAGCCAATGGGTGTGCTGTGAGGGTATGTCTCCTCCACATTAGACCAAGCAGCCTTCATGTTCACAGCATTGGCGGTCACCAGTGAAAATAACTTCTGTGGTCCAAGGTCATTGATAATAGCTCATCTGCAATGTAGAGACCGGTGTGTCTGTTGTCCCTTGTCTGTGCTCTTGTAGAATACTGGTTGAGGAGTGGAGATGTAATTAATTATTCCTTTCCACTGGGGCGGCAGCGTAGCCTAGTGGTTAGAGCATTGGGACTAGTAACTGAAAGGTTGCAAGTTTGAATAACCGAGCTGACAAGGTAGAAATCTGTCTTTCTCCCCCTGAACAAGGCAGCTGACCCACTGTTCCTAGGCAGTCATTGAAAATAAGAATTTGTTCTTAACTGACTTGCCTAGTTAAAGGTTTAAATTGTTTTAAATAACATTCAACCACCATTCAGAGATGATTGTAATACAGTCTATGATTTGCTTGACCTTCACTTGAACTCAGCAAATTAGTAGATAAAGCATGTCTGGTTGGAGGGGTGCATGCTGGGCGAAGAACATTCAGAAATATCTTCCAATACACATTGCCTGTGAGCATCAGCGGTGAACCAGTTGCATACACAGCTTAAGACAGACATTCATCAGCATTTCTCTGACTACGTTCCTCCATTGAGTAAAAAAAAATTTAAAAAATAAATTCCAGGAGGACCATGAGCTGTTGCTATCGATAAGGTGTCCGATTCATAATTTACACCCCGAAAAGAAGTAGAGGGACTTTTGTCAGAGGTTGCTTGTTGTGAGCGCTGAGATAACTGTATGCACTTGGCCAGAAGATTCTGCATCTTTGCATTCTTCACATATAATTTGGCACAATATTTGCAAATGTACACAGCTTTTCCTTCTACATTAGCTGCAATGAAAGGTCTCCACACATCAGATAGAGCCCGTGGCTTTTTCCTGTAAAGATGAGGAAAATACAAATAAATACAAAAACAATTTCAGTTAGAGATAAATATACTCAGCAAAAAAATAAACTGTCCTGAAAAAGGGACCTGTGTTTCAAAGATACTTGCGAATTAACTTCACAGATCTTCATTGAAAAGGGTTTACACACTGTTTCCCATGCTTGTTCAATGAATCATAAACAAGTAATAACATGCACCTGTGGAACGGTCGCTAAGACACTAACAGCTTACAGACGGTAAGCAATTAAGGTCAGTTATGAAAACTTAGGACACTAAAGAGGCCTTTCTACTGACTCTGGAAAACACCAAAAGAAAGATGCACAGGGTCCTTGCTCACGTGTGAAAGTCCCTTAGGCATGCTGCAAGGAGGCATGAGGACTGCGGACGTGGCCAGGGCAATACATTCAAACGTCCTTACTGTGAGACGCCTAAGAAAGCGCTGCAGGGAGACAGGACGGACATCTGATTGCCCTCGCAGTGGCAGACCACGTGTAACACCTGCACAGGATCAGTACATCCAAACATCACACCTGCGGGACAGGCACAGGATGGCAACAACAACTGCCCGAGTTACACCTGGAACACACAATCCCTCCATCAGTGCTCAGACTGTCCGCAATAGGCTGAGAGGCTGGACTGAGGGCTTGTTTGGCAGGTCCTCACTAGACATCACCGGCAACAGGTAAACCCAGGCACTGCATGTCCCCAGGCACCCTCATTTGTTGACTTCTGTGATCGAAAAGCCTTGGTTTCATGCATGTCAACATCAGAAGCCTCCTCCCTAAGTTTGTTTTACTCACTGCTTTAGCACACACTGCTAACCCTGATGTCCTTGCCGTGTCTGAATCCTGGCTCAGGAAGGCCACCAAAAATTCTGAGATTTCCATACCCAACTATAACAGTTTCCGTCAAAATAGAACTGCCAAAGGGGGAGGAATTGCAGTCTACTGCAGAGATAGCCTGCAAAGTAATGTCATACTTTCCAGGTCCATACCCAAACAGTTCGAACTACTAATTTTGAAAATTACTCTCCAGAAATAAGTCTCACTGTTGCCGCCTGCTACCGACCCCCCTCAGCTCCCAGCTGTGCCCTGGACACCATTTGTGAATTGATCGCCCCCCATCTAGCTTCAGTTTGTTCTGTTAGGTGACCTAAACTGGGATATGCTTAACACCCCGGCAGTCCTACAATCTAAGCTAGATGCCCTCAATCTCACACAAATCATCAAGGAACCCACCAGGTACAACCCTAAATCTGTAAACAAGGGCACCCTCATAGACATCATACTGACCAACTGGCCCTCCAAATATACCTCCGCTGTCTTCAACCAGGATCTCAGCGATCACTGCCTCATTGCCTGTATCCGCTACGGATCTGCAGTCAAACGACCACCCCTCATCACTGTCAAATGCTCCCTAAAACACTTCTGTGAGCAGGCCTTTCTAATCGACCTGGCCCGGGTATCCTGGAAGGATATTGACCTCATCCCATCAGTTGAGGATGCCTGGTCATTCTTTAAAAGTAACTTCCTCACCATTTTAGATAAGCATGCTCCGTTCAAAAAATGCAGAACTAACAACAGATATAGCCCTTGGTTCACTCCAGACCTGACTGCCCTCGACCAGCACAAAAACATCCTGTGGCGGACTGCAATAGCATCGAATAGTCCCCGCGATATGCTACTGTTCAGGGAAGTTAGGAACCAATACACGCAGTCAGGAAAGCAAAGGCCAGCTTCTTCAGGCAGAAATTTGCATCTTGTAGCTTTAACTCCAAAAAGTTCTGGAACACTAAAGTCAATGGAGAACAAGAGTACCTCGAGGCTAGGTAACACGGTCACCACCGATAAATCCATGATTATCAAAAACTTCAACAAGCATTTCTCAACGGCTGGCCATGCCTTCCTCCTGGCTACTCCAACCTCGGCCAACAGCCCCCCCCCCCCAGCTACTCGCCCAAACCTCTCCAGGTTCCCCTTTACCCAAATCCAGATAGCAGATGGTTCTGAAAGAGCTAAAATACCTGGAACCGTACAAATCAGCTGGGCTTGACAATCTGGACCCTCTATTTCTGAAACTATCCACCACCATTGTCGCAACACCTATTACCAGCCTGTTCAACCTCTCATATCGTCTGAGATCCCCAAGGATTGGAAAGCTGCTGCAGTCAACCCCCTCCTCAAAAGGGGAGACACCCTGGACCCAAACTGTTACAGGCCTATATCCATCCTGCCCATCTAAGGTCTTCGAAAGCCAAGTCAACAAACAGGTCACTGACCATCTCGAATCCCACCTTACCTTCTCCGCTGTGCAATCTGGTTTCCGAGCCGGTCACGGGTGCACCTCAGCCACGCTCAAGGTACTAAACGATATAACCGCCATCGATAAAAGACAGTACTGTGCAGCCGTCTTCATCGACCTTGCCAAGGCTTTCGACTGTCAATCACCATATTCTTATCGGCAGACTCAGTAGCCTCGGTTTTTCTGATGACTGCCGTGCCTGGTTCACCAACTACTTTGCAGACAGAGTTCACTGTGTCAAATCGGAGGGCATGCTGTCCGGTCCTCTGGCAGTCTATGGGGGTGCCTCAGGGTTCAATTCTCAGGCCGACTTTTCTCTGTATATATCAATGATGTTGCTCTTGCTTCGGGCGATTCCCTGATCCACCTCGACGCAGACGATTCTGTATCCTTCCGGCCCGTCCTTGGACACTGTGCTATCTAACCTCCAAACGAGCTTCAATGCCATACAACACTCCTTCCGTGGCCTCCAACTGCTCTTAAATGCTAGTAAAACCAAATGCATGCTTTTCAACCGTTTGCTGCCTGCACCCGCACGCCCGACTAGCATCACCACCCTGGATGGTTCCGACCTAGAATATGTGGACATCTATAAGTACCTAGGTGTCTGGCTAGACTGTAAACTCTCCTTCCAGACTCATATCAAACATCTCCAATCTAAAGTCAAATCTAGAGTCGGCTTTCTATTCCGCAACAAAGCCTCCTTCACTCACGCCGCCAAACTTACCATCCTACCGATCCTCGACTTCGGCGATGTCATCTACGAAGTAGCTTCCAATACTCTACTCAGCAAACTGAATGCAGTTTATCACAGTGCCATCCGTTTTGTTAATATACCACCCACCACTGCGACCTGTATGCTCTAGTCGGCTGGCCATCGCTACATGTTCGTCGCCAGACCCACTGGCTCTAGGTCATCTTCAAGTCCATGCTAGGTAAAGCTCCGCCTTATCTCAGATCACTGGTCACGATGGCAACACCCACCCGTAGCACACGCTCCAGCAGGTGTATCTCACTGATCATCCCTAAAGCCAACACCTCATTTGGCCGCCTTTCGTTCCAGTTCTCTGCTGCATGTGACTGGAACGAATTGCCAAAAAAAAAAAAAAAAAAAAAAAGCTGAAGTTGGAGACTTATCTCACTCACCAACTTCAAACATCTGCTATCTGAGCAACTAACCGATCGCTGCAGCTGTACATAGTCCATCGGTAAATAAATTTGGAGGTGGAGGGTCCGTCATGGTCTGGAGCGGTGTGTCACAGCATCATCGGACTGAGCTTGTCGTCATTGCAGGCAATCTCAACGCTGTGCGTTACAGGGAAGACATGCTCCTCCCTCATGTGGTACCCTTCCTGCAGGCTCATCCTGACATGACCCTCCAGCATGACAATGCCACCAGCCATACTGCTCGTTCTGTGTATGATTTCCTGCAAGACAGGAATGTCCGTGTTCTGCCATGGCCAGCAAAGAGCCCAGATCGCAATCCCATTGAGCACATCTGGGACCTGTTTGATTGGAGGGTGATTTCGTGTCTTTGGCTATGCCGGATTAAGTGATATGACATGCTATTCTATAAAATAATTTCTCTAATTAATATTACCTGATTAAAATAATGTAAATAGAAATTCGGGGCACCACAAAGCTTTTATCTTCCGAATAAATGCTTAAAGACCTGGTCATCTTTTACCTCAATAGCAGTCAATATTTAAATTGTCACCTTATTTAGTCTCATCGGAAAGTTGTAAATTCTTGGTTATCTTCACAAACCCTGGCAAACAAGTTCAATCAGCAATACAAAACTTGGTTTATTTATTTACTAAATACCTAAATAATCAAACAGAATTACATTTACACAGAATGGATCATACAATGATTACAAATGAGGTCATAAAGGAAAACGTCCTTAGCGGACGGAACAGATATGACGGCTGGTTACACAAAGAAAGAGGATTGGGTTTTGAATGAAAGAGCGTGAAGATCGAGGAACAAAAAGCTTGTCTATCAGGAGGTAAGCAGCTATGCTATTGTAAATAGAGTATCTTATGCATACTAAATAACTGCCCATTTGAAAAAGGAAAATGCAATAAACATTTACTCTGAGCTACGCTTCGGTAGATTGGTCGTAGATAGAAGGCGGGGTTGCCCAGCAAGGATCTCTTGTCCTTTGAAGAATGTCTGTGGTGGTAAACTGGATACGTTGTAGTGTCGTTGTGTGTCAGATTGAATACGTCGTCCATCCTTTCCTAGCCCACTGGCTCAATGGCTAGGAGGTATCACTTCTGGACTGAATAAGAGTTCAAAGTTCATACCAAGTTGCCATACTTTTAAGCTCATGCTATATTCTGGCTGGCATAGTTGAAATTCATCCTTCCAGCATTTAGGTTGTCACCTTCACGTTGAGAGTCGATGCTAATTTCGTTAGGCTCCTGTCGTTCAAACTAAAATTACATGAATCTTTTCAAATAGTTTAATATTTAAACATTTAAATTGCACAACAACTCCATGTGAATCTGATAGCTGGAATGTGTCGACTTTCCAAGATACAGTTTGTCATCCTGTCATTAGTAATAATGTCTCAGACGCCAACTGATGACATATTCATTAAGTACCAAAGCGCATTTTCAACTGGTTGGATTACCAAAATAGGGTTCCGTTTCCCACCTTTTGATGTTCCCAGACGCTCTGTTAACAAAGTCACATCGGTGGAGTAGAGAGAAGAAAAAGGGGAAAGGTATTTATGGGGGTCATAAACCTCCCCAACAGTATGACAGTGAGGACTAGGGCCATTCCCCCCAGAAATGTCCGGGAACTTGCAGGTGTCTTGGTGGAAGAGTGGGGTAACATCTCACAGCAAGAACTGGCAAATCTGGTGCAGTCCATGAGGAGATGCACTGCAGTACTTAATGCAGCTAGTGGCCAAACCAGATACGGACTGTTACTTTTGATTTTGACTCCCCTTTGTTCAGGGACACATTATTCCATTTATGTTAGTCACATATTTGTGGAACTTGAAGGACTAAAATTCTAAAGACTCCCACCAGTGATTATGATGTTATTAATTTGCTTACATGCCATTGTACTTATGCTCACTGTACAGCTGAATATTGAGGCCTCTGTCTGTCTAGCTCTCTGCCAAAACCCACAGCCCCGCATCTGTGAGAGAAGGTGAGAAAAGGGACTGAGGGTGATAGCAAGACAGAGAGATTGTCTGTTTTTCTCTGAAACGAGGGCAGATTTGCATACCACTTGAGACTGGTTCTCAGAAACATTGTGTTAATAAGAATAACTTGTTATTTTAGCTGCACGTGTAGGTTTAACATAGATCACTTGGGTATATAAGATCCTGTCCTATTGTTCGGGGCAGAACTCAGGAGAGACAGTGATGTTTGACTTGTCGACAGCTGTATTTTGATTAAAATTGTTATGATTTATAAGTGCAGATTTTGAGTGATCTTTATTTGTTAAGTAAATAAACAGAGCCCAGAAAAGTGGAACCAATAAACTTGTTCAGTTTATGTCTCAGTTGTTGAATCTTATGTTCATACAAATATTTGCTGAAAATACACGCAGTTGACAGTAAGAGGATGTTTCTTTTTTTTGCTTAGTTTAGTTAAGCAGTTAGATTAAACAACTCCTTTGTAAGATAAATGTTTTACAATGAAACATGTATGGAAACAGGTGAATTAACACTCATGTTAGCAGGCTCAAGCAAGCTAAAACCAATATGGTAGCAAAAACTAACTAGCAGAAATTGTTAACAAGTTAGAAATTATTTAAACACACTTTGCTGTAGGCTATTATTTACAAGTTAACAAAAAAATAATGTCAAAATATATTCACCCCAGTCAGTATTGTATTCAAAACTTACCAGAAAGCATGTAGTTATTGGCTCAGATAGAGCCCACACTACTACACTATAGCATCTCATTAGTGTGCAAGATCTTGAAAATCAGCTGTACATGTGATGGAAGACTGCACCGCACACGTGATGGATGAATGTACTGCAGAGTGTTGCAATTCCATTGAATTGGGAATAGTTTAACCAAAATATGCTACAAGACCTAGACATGCCTTATGTGTATCCAACAAAAAAAAAGGTTCAGTTATAAGATAACTTGACGAATTTAAGCAAAATTCCCAGAATTCAGGGCTTAACTTCCCATGGAACATAAACAGGTTAAAGGTGGTTAATGGTTTGCAGAAAACATTGCAGGAGTACAATATGTCACCAATGCTTGCAGTGAAAACAAAAACACACCACCCATAGAAATAATGCAGTCCACAAAATTCCACATTACAAAAAGCTGGAGTAACCTACAGTATATGTGATTGCTGGGGGTGTTGATTGAGTTGTGCATTACCTTTTCCACGTATGAGTGGAACACAGCTTCTGGAGTTAGTGTTCCGCCCTTCAGTTGTTTGGACAGCTCCGCCAGTGACAGTGAGAGGATGAGAGAGGTGTCCGTTTCAGGGTGCTGACATGAGTCAAAGAGGTAAGAGAATGAACATTAGGTACACCACCAGATATCTATCTAGCTACTCTCTCTGAAAATCAAAATGAAATGTCATGCCATCTCAGGTAGGGTCCTCTGAAAATACTTACTCCTCCTTTCAATACATACATGCATGCATGCCTGACTAAGTGGCAGCTGGTTTGAACATGAAGATGTTGTGATGGGGTGGCTATCTGCAAACTAGTCACAGCTGTGTCTGACTGACTTATCAGCAGGGTTGAATGTTCATTCGTTGAGGTTGTTAGCTAGCGTTTACTAAACTAAAGTCAAACTTACAGATTCGTTGAACTGAAGGACAGCAAGCTCTGCTCGTTGCAAGGACGTTTCTTTTCGGGCTTTCGCTCTCTGAATTTTCTTCCACGACTGTCTGTGTCCCAACCAATTCAGGAAAAGCATCAAGGCACCTGTACCGCATGCAGTGACTGTCAGAATCACTGGCCAATTCGGCTCTACCCCAAAAATTACTTGTTCAAAGTTGTCCATTCTGTCCATAACGCTCTGACAGCTATCTTCCACCTCCTACTTCCAAGTACACCTGATGCAGTCAGGTGCGTCTCGAAGGGTTCGGGTTAAATGCGTTTGACTCCGCCCACAGTGAGCCCGGCCCCGAACTGCAGTCAGGGGCTTCTCCCTACTTGTAGGGGTTTTAATTAAGGGTGGTTGGCATCCAATGTTAACAGTGTATTACAGCCACCAGCTGAAATCACAGTATATTCCAAAATACATCCCTACACGGGCTAAGGGACCTGTGAGGTCAGAACATTCGCCAACAGGATTTCTTGCAATGCCTCGGCTGTTGAAATCCTAAAGAAACGTTCAGCTGCATTCAGAATTACAATTTTCTCAGACCTATTCTCCGCTTGTGCTGTACAGTTTATGACCACTGCAAATCGGCAGCTATGCAGCTAGGACAACGCACATTCCAAACTCACGACACTGCTGTACATGTGGGGAAACTGCACCCTTCTTGTGTCATCTCATCACAACACAGGGATGGGCTCGAGGCTATCCAATAGCAGAGGGAGAGGCAAAGTCTAGATAATCTTCGCCAAACAATAGCAAGTAGTCGAGGCTCCAATTTGCCTCATTGCCTTCAGATGGGCAACTTGTGACAGCTTTTATTGCCCACTATAAAAAGTAAGAGCTTACCAGGGGTTGTTGATTGCATGGAGGCATGCTATACAAGGTTTCCATTATGTAAGATTGCATTTAAGCAGAACATAAAAGCAATTGTAATTCTTTGCAATTATAGTTGTTGGGAGACCAATGACCAAGTTAATTTATGCTGCACTTGCCACATTGATACAGCATAACCTCGATGCCAGTCTCAATAGCTACCAGCAGCTGGTAGATGAGATTAGATGTGTCACAACTAACAAAAGTATATAACTTCATGAAAACCAACCAGTTACAAAAAAGATTCAACACTTAATTTACAATTTATTCACATGAACAGAGTGTGTATTTGAGGTTACAACATAGAGGTTTCGTTTAAAACCAGGTACTTGTTTCTATATCTGACAGGGAATTTCTGCCAGTAGTGCAGGGAGCTGGATGGACTTTATTTGACAGAATGGAAGACTTTGTGTGCCACCTGGGGGACAGAAATGAGAGGTAAAGTTATTGCAAACTGTCTAGTCAAATGTATGCAAAGTGAGTGACACTTGTCTCCTAAAGTAGCTAGTTATACCATCAAATGTATTCTCGCTTCATTCCTCGTCTGGTGACTGAAAGCATATAACAGTAAAAAAATATGAGGGTCGGTGTGCTTTTCTTTACCCATGTCTCCACATCCTTCTGTCCTGCGCCATCATCCAACTATTGTACTCAAATTCTAAGCTCTCCAATCATGAAGAACTTAACCATGGAGAAGCATGCTATAGAGTAAATACAAATCACTGACTCCTGAAAATGGGTGTTATCTGGCTGTAGAAGTTTAAAATGTTGAGTCACACAAATGTATTTGTGTATCAGTTGTGGTACGTAGCAGACATCTCCTTTGCATAGAGTTGCCTGAGGAGACAAGGAGTTGGACCCACTGACATCTCTCTTGGCAGTCTGACAACCAGACTTAGTCTCAGGTTATTTTTTGGGCAGACTAAGCGAGAGCCAACCTGCTGTAACATTCTATCAAGAACTGCTAGCTTTAAATCAGCTGGTTGCTTTAACATCCACTCATGCCTGGTTGTATGTTTCCCCTTGTACCCCATGGTTAACTGCTGCTGACTGTGTCTGGGTAGATCTCACGTACACAGTGGTCCCGGGCATGGAGAAAGTCGAATAGCTCTTCAGTGCAGTCCTCTGCGGTCTCTGACTTGGAGCCGACCCTGGATTTGCAGTCCTCCAGTTTTGCCCGGGTGTGGATGCAGTGCTCTGCCTGTGCACACTTGTCCCGCACTGTGTCAAGGGGGTCCTGGAACACAAGGACCAGGGCTACTGAGATCATAAGTCATCTATTCCATAGCCTGGTCCCAGATCTGTTTGTGCTATAACCAACATGTCTGGCATAACAAACAACCATACATGGCTATTTATTCCCCCCAGTTGCATGACAACTAACTAGTTGGCAAGTTGACAAAATATTCTTTAGGTTTTAGAACCAATGCAAGGTGGGCAGATTACGTTGCATCATACCAAATCGATACATACCACTATATCTTCCTCCTCTTCCTCCTCCTCTTCCTGAAAGAACAACACATTTTAAAGCACTCGAAACATGACACCGATATAACACACTGGACTACTTGCCAAGGCTGTTGTTAGCCAAGCTAGTTAGCTAACTTGCATGCTATTTATTGCCACTGGTTGCTCGAAAACAACCGAGCAGATTATTGGCTAACTATGCTTGCTAACGTTAGCTGACTGGCTAGCTGACGTACCGGCTGGCTAGACACTGTCTCTCCTGTTAGCTATAGTAGCAAATCTAGGCCTTAAACACACGGTTCCGTTCATTATTTAACCACATATTGAATGGAAAATGGTTCATTAATGTCTTACATCTTCGGGTTCCCCGTTCGGGATCATTTTCTCCTCGAAAACCATGATGTTACTACTCTTGCCCTGATACGACTCGCTGTCAGATGAATAACTTGACCACAGAGTTTCTTTGATTGAATGCTGGAGGACGGACCAGGTCACTTACCCGACGTAATCGTGTCGATACGTTACTTATTCTACGTTAATGAAACGGCACCCAATCGAATCCCTGTACGCCACCAAAGCTACTGCCACCGTGTGCCCCGGAGATGTTACACACTGTCAAAAAAAGGGAATCAGTCACACAAGGCTGTCAATTCACATGTAGACTTATCCATTTCCTAAATTCCAAACCCAATACCAACAATTTCTAAACGCAACACCCAGCAAATGGTCTAAAGTAAGATTGTATAATTTATTCTGGTTATATATATATTTTTTATTTTACATTTATTTAACTAGACAAGTCAGATAAGAACAAATTCTTATTTTCAATCATTGAAAATAAGAATTTGTTCTTATCCTGTTCCTGAACAAGGCAGTTAACCCAGTGTTCCTAAGAACAAATTCTTATTTTCAATCATTGAAAATAAGAATTTGTTAACCTGTTCCCGAACAAAGCAGTTAACCCAGTGTTCCTAGGCCTTCAGAGTTTCTTTGATTGTGTTCCTAAGCCGTGACGGCCTAGGAACACTGGGTGAACTGCCTTGTTCAGGGGCAGAACGACAGATTTGTACCTTGTCTGCTCGGTTATTCAAATCAAACTTGCAACCTTTCAGTTACCGGTCCAACGATTAAACCACTAGGCTACGCTGTTTGCCCTGTACATTAACTGGTGAGCTGAGCACTGCCATCATTGATCATTGCCACACAGCCTCTAATTGTTAATCCACTGCTCAGTCAACCACAACACACACACACACACACACACACACACACACTTAGGTCAAAGAGGCCAGACTATCCAATCACTGATAAAGGTTATCCTCTACATTGTGTTCGTTTTTTAAAAACATTTTATATAGTGTTGCTTGTAGCGTCAACAATGTAAGTCTATAATATCTGCTGTGTCACTGTCACCGTAAACCTATGATCCTTTTATCATACCCATTTCTACCAAAGTAAGCACTTATTGTTTGGAGGACAGACTGAAAGATTAAAGTCCAGGAAAAAAGCAGAATTTGATTGGCCCTTCAAGTGCCCATATTCAAATGATGGTAGGATCAGAGCAACAACATTACACCCACACACAGGCTGGGGGTGATATAGGCTACACATATAGGCATCAGCTTACAATTGTCTCATTCATCCCCCTCCTCTCTCCTGTAACTATTCCCCAGGTCATTGCTGTAAATGAGAATGTGTTCTCAGTCAACTTACCTGGTAAAATAATGGTCAAATAACAAATAAAACAACATACACTGAACAAAAATGTGAATGCAACATGCAACAATTTCAATATTTTAGAGTTACAGTTCATATAAGGAAATCAGTCAATTAAAATATATTTATTAGGCCCTAATCTATGGATGTCACATGACTGGGAATACAGATATGCATCTGTTGGTCACAGATACCTTTAAAAAAAGTAGGAGGGAGGATCAGAAAACCAGGCAGTATCTGTTGTGACCACCATTTATTTGCCAAATGCAGTGCGACACATCTCCTTCGCATAGAGTTGATCAGGTCTACCTACACCTGTTGTAATCAGATAATGTGACAAATTCAATTTGATTTGATTTCATCCAAAATATGGACCAGTCACATTTATTTATTATACAGTTTAATTTATACACACATATAAATATATATATATATATATATATATATATATATATATATATATATATATATATATATATATATATATATATATATATATATATATATATATATATATATATATATATATATATACAGTTGAAGTCAGAAGTTTACATACACTTAGGTTGGAGTCATTAAAACTCATTTTTCAACCACTCCACAAATTTCTTGTTAACGAGAATTGTATCTTTAAAATTGTGTAAAATACTTGTATGCTTGAGGGATTTTAATTATGAGATTTTAATTGTTTTGAATTTGGCGCCCTGCACTTTCACTGGCTGTTGGTGAGGTGGGACACGACCGTCCCACATATCCCAGAGAGGTTAACAAACTATAGTTTTGGCAAGTTGGTTAGGACATCTACTACTTTTTCCAACAATTGTTTACAGACAGATTATTTCACTTATAATTCCCTGTATCACAATTCCAGTGGGTCAGACGTTTACATACACTAAATTGGCTGTGCCTTTAAACAGCTTGGAAAATTCCAGAAAATGATGTCATGGATTTAGAAGCTTCTGATAGGTTAACTGACATAATTTGAGTCAATTGGAGGTGTACCTATGGATGTATTTCAAAGCCTACCTTCAAACTCAATGCTTCTTTGCTTGACATCATGGGAAAATCTAAAGAAGTCAGCCAAGACCTAAGAAAAAAAATAGTAGACCTCCACAAGTCTGGTTCATCCTTGGGAGCAATATCCAAATGCCTAAAGGTACCACATTAATCTGTACAAACAATAGTATGCAAGTATAACCACCATGGGACCACGCAGCCGTCATACCACTCAGGAAGGAGACGCGTTCTGTCTCTTAGAGATGAACATACTTTGGTGCAAAAAGTGCAAATCAATCCCAGAACAACAGCAAAGGACCTTGTGAAGATGCTGGAGGAAACCGGTACAAAAGTATAGATACACACAGTAAAACGAGTCCTATATCGACATAACCTGAAAGGCTGCTCAGCAAGGAAGAAGCCACTGCTCCAAAACCGCCATAAAAAAATCCAGACTACAGTTTGCAACTGCACATGGGGACAAAGATCATACTTTTTGGAGAAATGTCCTCTGGTCTGATGAAACAAAAATGGAACTGTTTGGCCATAATGACCATCATTATGACTGGAGGAAAAAGGGGGATGCTTGCAAGCTGAAGAACACCATCCCAACCGTGAAGAACGGGGTGGCAGCATCATATTGTGGGGGTGCTTTGCTGCAGGAGGGACTGGTGCACTTCACAAAATAGATGGCATCATGAGGCAGGAAAATTGTGAATATATTGAAGCAACATCTCAAGACATCAGTCAGGAAGTTAAAGCTTGGTTGCAAATGGGTTTTCCAAATGGACAATAACCCCAAGCATACTTCCAAAGTTGTGGCAAAATGGCTTAAGAACAACAAAGTCAAGGTATTGAAGTGGCCTTCACAAACCCCTAACCTCAATCCTATAGAAAATTTGTGAGCAGAACTGAAAAAGTGTGTGTGAGCAAGGAGGCCTACAAACCTGATTCAGTTACACCAGCTCTGTCAGGCGGAATGGGCCAAAATTCCCCCAACGTATTGTGGGGAGCTTGTGGAAGGCTACCCTAAATGTTTGACCCAAGTTAAACAATTTAAAGGCATTGCTACCAAATACTAATTGAGTGTATGTAAACTTCTGACCCACTGGGAATGTTATGAAAGAAATCAAAGCTGAAATAAATCATTGTGGTAAAGTGGTGATCCTACCTGACCTAAGACAGAGAATCTTTACTAGGATTAAATGTCAGGAATTGTGAAAAACTGAGTTTAAATGTAATTGGCTAAGGTGTATGTAAACTTCCGACATCAACTATATAAATACTCAGCAAAAAAATAAACATTCCTTTTTCCGAACCCTGTCTTTGTAAAAATCCAAATAACTTCACAGATCTTCATTGAAAAGGGTTTTAACACTGTTTCCCATGCTTGTTCAATGAATCATAAACAAAGCACCTGTCGAATGGTTGTTAAGACACTAACAGGTTACAGACGGTAGGTAATTAAGGTCACAGTTATGAAAACTTAGGCCACTAAAGAGGCGTTTCTACAGACTCTGAAAAACACTAAAAGAAAGATGCCCAGGGTTCCTGGTCATATGCGTGAATGTGCCTTTGGCATGCTGCAAGGAGGCATGAGGACTGCAGATGTGGCCAGGGCAATAAATTGCAATGTCCTTACTGTGAGACGCCTAAGACAGCGCTACAGGGAGACAGGATGGACAGCAGTTCATCCTCGCAGTGGCAGACCATGTGTAACAACACCTGCACAGGATCGGTACATCTGAACAGCACACCTGCAGGACAGGTACAGGATGGCAACAACAACTGCCCGAGTTACACCAGGAATGCACAATCCCTCCATCAGTGCTCAGACTGTCCGCAATAGGCTGAGAGAGGCTGGACTGAGGGCTTGAAGGCCTGTTGTAAGGCAGGTCCTCACCAAACATCCCCTGCAACAACGTTGCCAATGGGCACAAACCCACCCTCGCTGGACCAGACAGGACTGGCAAAAAGTGCTCTTCACTGACAATTCGCGGTTTTGTCTCACCAGGGGTGATGGTCGGATTCGCGTTAATCGTCAAAGGAATGAGCGTTGCACTGAGGCCTGTACTCTGTATCGGGATCAAGGTGGAGGGTCCGTAATGGTCTGGGACGGTGTGTCACAGCATCGTCGGATTGAGCTTGTTGTCATTGCAGGCAATCTCAACGCTGTGCGTTACAGGGAAGACATCCTCCTCCCTCATGTGGTACCCTTCCTGCAGGCTCATCCTGACATGACCCTCCAGCTTGACAATGCCCCCAGCCATACTGCTCGTTCTGTGCATGATTTCCTGCAAGACAGGAATGTCAGTGTCAGTGCAATGGCCAGTGAAGAGCCCGGATCTCAATCCCATTGAGCACATGTTAAGTTTGCTGAAAATATATGCAGTTGACAGTGAGATGTTTCTTTTTTTTGCTGAGTTTAGTTAAGCAGTTAGATTAAACAACTCCTTTGTAAGATAAATGTTTTTACAATGAAACATGCATGAAAACATCTGAATTAACACTCCTATGTTAGCAGGCTCAAAGCAAGCTAAAACCAACATGGTAGCAAAAACTAACTAGCAGAAATTGTTAACAAGTTAGAAATTATTTAAATACACTTTGCTGTAGGCAACTATTTACAAGTTAACAAAAAATCATGTATGTCATATAAAATATATTCACCCCAGCCAGTATTGTAATCATAACTTACCAGAAAGCATGTAGTCCTTGGCTCAGACAGTGTAGTATTCTGGGCTCTATAGCATCTCATTAGTGTGCAAGATCTTGAAAATCAGCTGTACATGTGATGGAAGAGTGCACCACACACGTGATGATTGAATGTACTGCAGAGGGTTGCAATTCCATTGAATTGGGGATAGTTTAACCAAAATATGCTACAAGACCTAGAATTGCCTTATGTGTATCCCACAAAAAAACGGTTCACGTTATAAGCTAACTTTTTTGATGAATTTAAGCAAAATTCCCCAAATTCCATGGCTTAACTTCCCATGGAACATTTCCCGGAAAAATTCCTGAAATTTCCCGGAAAGTTTCAGACCCTTTGCAACCCTAGCTGTGACTTCCGATTTAAATACGTAAACAGGTTAAAGGTGGTTAATGGTTTGCAGAAAACATTCTAAGAGTACAATATGTCACCAATGCTTGCAGTGAAAACAAAACAAACCACCCATAGAAATAATGCAGTCCACAAAATTCCACATTACAAAAAGCTGGAGTAACCTACAGTATATGTGATTGCTGGGGGTGTTGATTGAGTTGTGCATTACCTTTTCCACGTATGAGTGGAACACAGCTTCTGGAGTTAGTGTTCCGCTCTTCAGTTGTTTGGACAGCTCCGCCAGTGACAGTGAGAGGATGAGAGAGGTGTCCGTTTCAGGGTCCTGACATGGGAGTCAAAGAGGGAAGAGTATTTTGACCCTCCCACCCCCTCTTGTTCGGGGACACATTAATCCATTTCTGTTAGTCACAATACTGTGGAACTTGTTTAGTTTATGTCTCAGTTGTTGAATCTTGTTAAGTTCTTACAAATATTAACACGTTAAGTTTGCTGAAAATAAACGCAGTTGACAGTGAGAAGACGTTTCTTTTTTGCTGAGATATATATATATATATATTACTGCCATTCAAAAGTTTGGGGTCAATTAGAAATGTCCTTGTTTTTGAAAGAAATGTAAAAAAAAAAGATGTCCATAAAACTTAAAAAAAACATCAAATTGATCAGAAATACAGTGTAGACATTGTTAGTGTTGTAAATGACTTGTAGCTGGAAACAGCAGATTTCTTCTATTGTTGTCATGTCTTGTTATGTCTGTTCCTGTCCTTTCTCTTCACTCTGTCTCTCTCTGCTGGTCTTTTTAGGTTACCTTCTCTGTCTCTCATTCTTCAGCTGTTCTACATCTCCCCTAACTAGCTCATTCACTCCTTCCCACCTGTTCTCTCTTCCCCCTCTGATTAGGTCTCTATTTCTCTCTCTGTTCCTGCTACTTTCAGTGTCTGATTCTTGTTTGTGTTTTTGATGCCAGAAGCAAGCTGTCGTCCCGTTTGCTTCCACCTTGTCCTATCCTGTCGGAGTCTGCCTGGCAGGTGCATCCTGCATTATACTAACGTTCTTTTTGTTCCATTGACTACGTTGGAAGAGGATTTATGCCATTCCTGTTTTTCATTAAAGAACTCTGTTTTCTGTTAAAAACGCTTTTGGGTCTTCACTCAAGTACATAACAATTGTGGTTAGTGCCATTGGAACACAGGAGTGATGGTTGCTGATAATGGGCCTCTGTACGCCTATGTAGATATTCCATAAAAAATCTGCCATTTCCAGCTACAATAGTCATTTACAACATTAACAACATCTACACTCTATTTCTGATCAATTTGATGTTATTTAAATTGAGAAAAAAAATAGCTTTTCTTTCAAAAACTAGGAAAGTTCTAAGTGACCCCAAACTTTTGATCGGTCATGTATATATATATAGTTTTTGAAAGAAAAGCAATTTTATATATATATATATATATCTCAGTTACCCAATCAAGTAAGGGCCCCCCTGTTACCCATATGAGCCCCCTACCTCCTCTCCTCCCAATCTGACGATTAGCAGAGCAGCAGCAGGCTGTCTACAATCATTGAGAGCGGGCTCCTGAATCCTCCTGTGGTTGGCGGTTGCAGAAATATATATATATATATTTAATCCATTTTAGAATAAGGCTGTAAAGTAACATAATGTGGAAAAGGGAAGGGGTCTGAATACTTTCCGAAATGCACTGTATATATTAGGATGTATGCAGTATATATATATATATATACTGCATACATCCTAATATATACAGTGCATTTCGGAAAGTATTCAGACCCCTTCCCTTTTTCCACATTTTGTTACTTTACAGCCTTGTTCTAAAATGGATTAAAAATGTTTTTAAATAATCCTCATCAATCAACACACAATACCCTATAATAACAAAGTGAAAACGGGGAGAGAAAAAAACATAAACAAAAAACAAACAGAAATACCTTATTTAGATAAGTATTCAGAGCCTTTGCAATGAGAATCGAAATTGAGCTCAGGTGCTTCCTGTTTCCATTAATCATCCTTGAGATGTTTCTACAACCTGATTTGGAAAGGCACACACCTGTCTACATAAGGTCCCACTGTTGACAGTGCATGTCAGAGCAAAAACCAAGACATGAGGTTGAAGGAATTGTCCGTAGAGCTCCGAAACAGGATTGTATCGACACACAGGTCTGGGGAAAGGTACCAAAAAATGTGTGCAGCATTGAAGGTCCTCAAGAACACAATGGCCTCCATCATTCTTAAATGGAAGAAGTTTGGAACCACCAAGACTCTTTCTAGAGCTGGCCGTACGGCCAAGCTGAGCAATCGGCGGAGAAGGTCCTTGGTCAGGGAGGTGACCAAGAACCTGATGGTCACTCTGACAGAGCTCTAGAGTTCCTCTGTGGAGATGGAACTCTTGGCCTAAATGCCAAACATCACTTCTGGAGGAAACCTAGCACCATCCTTACGGTGAAGCATGGTGGTGGCAGCATCATGCTGTGGGGATGCGTTTCAGTGGCAGGGACTGGGTGAATAGTAAGGATCAGGGGAAAGATGAATGGAGCAAAGTAAGAGAGGTCCTTGACGAAAACCAGCTCCAAAGTGCTCAGGACCCCGAAAAGCCTTTTTGAAATCTGACATGTTGGCTGGATTCGCAACGAGTGTAGCTTTAATTTGCTATCTTGCATGTGTGATTTAATGAAAGTTTGAATTTTATAGTATTTTATTTGAATCTGGCGCTCTGCATTTTCCCTGGCAATTGGCCAAGTGGGACATTTGCGTCCCCCCTATCCCAGAGAGATTTTAAGGTTCCCATTCCAACAGGACAATGACAATGACCCTAAGCCTACAGCCAAGACAAGACGTGAGTGGCTTTGGGAACACGTCTCTGAATGTCCTTGAGTGGACCAGCAAGAGCCCGGACTTGAACATCTCTTGAGGGGCCAGGAAATAGCTTTGCAAAGATGCTCCCCATCCAACATGACAGAGCTTGAGAGAGAGGATCAGCAGGGAATAATGGGAGAAATACCCCAAATACAGGTGTGCCAAGCTTGTAGCATCATACCCAAGAAGACTCGAGGCTGTAACCGCTGCCAAATGTGATATTTCAGTTGTTTATTTTTAATACATTTGCTTTGTCATTATGGAGTATTGTGTGTAGATTGATAGGGGGGGGGGGGGGCGACAATGTAATCCATTTTAAAATAAGGCTGTAACGTAACAAAATGGGGAAAAATTGAAGGGGTCTGAATACATTCCGAATGCACTTGTGTGTGTATATTTTTAACATAAAATCGTATTTTTTTATATTTTGTCCCTATATTTTTAGTCCCTTTATATATTTTAGTCCCTGGGTTTATTGTCCCTGTAAACCCCTGCATTAATCCGGCCCCACACACACAGCAGAGTTTACATTTCAGAGTATTTCCGACAAGCGAAGTACTCCCTTCTGGATGTTACATCCTCAATAGGTCTACTGTAGGAATACTGGGTATTTTGAAAATGAGCTAGTCAAGGCTATGTCTGACAATCACTTTCTCCAAAAGGCCTATTCCCAATAAAATAATTAGTTTTCCCGAAATACGTTATTATAATTTAGAAATAAATTCACAAACTCTTCATTGTGTGTATTTCTGCCTTGGCCTGTTGACAAACGCCTGACGTCATAATCAACTGATTATGACTTCAAGCCTCACACTGAATTGCGTGAATTTATTTTAAAAAACGTAACATACATACAACACAACACAATATCAAGTTAAGTATGGATATCGTTGGTGCAACAACCCAAGTCAGGTATCTGCTTGACTGAGGAGATTGTACAAGATTACGGTAATATTTTCTAAATGTGAAGTCCCTGATTTTACATGGGCATGTCTGACACTTTCGATTAATTAATTTTAACTTTCAAGATTCAGTGGAAAATTGCCACGATGATTAATCTATCAAGAGAAATTGGGAAAACTGTTGCTGACACGATATTGCCACAGGGTGGCGCACATTGTCGTGTTTTCTATTCGAAACGATGAGAAGCCGACAGGCAAGCGACTTCTGGCCCGCCGGCTCCTCCTCTTCCAAACTGTCAAGTAGAGCAACCTTCACGTAGCTGTCCATGGAGTAACTGTATCAGATTGTAAAAGTGTTACGAAGAGCAAAAACATAGTGGTTGGCTCATTTATTACCCCGTTCTGCTGATAGGTTAGTGGTTGGAAATGTATTGGGCTGCATGGTTGCAACTGGCCAAGTTATCTTTCAAATTGGAAGTGGTTTGACAGCTCGCTGCCTATGCCTTGCCTACGAAGGCGCCCCAACAACGGAGTAAGTCAGGACAAATATCTCCGTTATTTTACACCAACTTTGTTTATGCACTTTTAATTGTACTACACGAGCTATGCTGTGAACTCGTGATGTGCTGTCAGCTTGCTAGTTAGCAAGCAGATTAATGACTTTTCCCCCCCTCTTTTGTTGTTGATGATGCGTTTGTTTATGTCCGGACAGACAGCGTCCGATAAGGTCCAGCAGCAGTTTGTTGATCAAATGTAGCTAACTAACTTTAGCTGTTTTTTAGCTGGCTATGTTGCTGGCTAGAACGAAGCTGGAATGTAAATATTTCCACTTGTCAAGAGGACTTGTGGGGATAATGACCTTCTTGCAAGCTGCTATAGCCGATCTAAGCATTGTTTTGTAAAATGAGCCATGCAATCTTATTAGATTTGTACACAGAACCATATATCTAAAAAGTTTGCCAAAATATGTACACGCGATGCATTCATGGATGTTGTTTCTCAGTATGTGTGTCGTTATATATGCATTGCTGTGCACACCGTCTGTCTAAGTGTGTGGTGGTCTCTTTTACCTGGCTTTATGCCAGTAGTCATCCTATCTATTCCTTCAATGGCTTCCCCGTTCTACCCCACCCTGAACACAGAGCCCTCACTTTCCAACCCTCACTCTCTCCGCTGTAGTTCACCAAGGAGGACCATCATTCAATGTACTTATTAGGATCAGCTTCAAGTTGTTGTGGCAAGACATTCACGTGTTTGCTCGTGTCTTTAGTATCAGTGTCCTTTTCAGTGGAATAGAGGAGGTTTGAGAGAATTACAGTACAATATGTTCCACTCTCGGTGAAGATAAAGGTTATTACATACCCAGGGGAAGGTAATCGGGCTGGGAATTACAAAGGGACATCACAATAAGCTTTTTGCTATTTCAAATGGTCACCCATATTGATCAGGCCATACCTGGCCAGTCGGACCGGGCCACACCCAACAAACTGGAGCAAAAAGGCTACCACAAGGATGGTTGAAGAACAGGGTGCACTGTTTTGGAGAAACGTGTCCTTCAGTACAAACTGTCACACAATGTAGGCTAGTAAAATTTTTGAACTTTAATGAACTGAATGCACACCCGGCTGGTTATTATTTTCCCCAGCTCATGGTGTTGGCTCTATCCCACTTGGTCACTAGTCCGACCAGTGGCTGTTTGTCTGCCAGTAACCATGGAAACTAACATGCACTGTATCCGGCCTACTCGCATCCTAAGCGACCTAAACTTGTTACTGTAGTTGTTAAACCTGGTGATTAGTGTGAGTCAACTTCCTTTTCGCTGTCAACTCTGTCCTCTAAATGTGCATATCAGTCACACAGATACACGCTCCAGCTTCCTGTCTCTGTGAACATACAAACACACATCATCTCACTCCGCACGTGCCTTTCCCCGTATTTGAGATTCTCCGCAGTACTTGTCTGCTAATTCTAATCAGTGTTAGCCCTGTTTGGAAGTTGAAGTTCATTCCCAAACAGCCTGGCTTTCTATGCTGTCTGAGTGAAATGAATTTGGTAGCTCGAGCCTTTTCATATGACTATACCAATTCTACCTGTGTTGTATTCAGTCCTACACCAGATCTACTGAGAAACCTTTTTTATTGCACACTCAAACACACACTCAAACCCATTGTACCATGCCCAGAGCGTGTGTGTGAGAGAGAAAGCAGTGTGGGGTGCTCGGGAGTAACTGGATTAGAGATTATACAGGAGAGCATCTGCCAGAGAGCTCTCCTACCACTCGCTCTAGGCTACCCTTACGTTACCGAGGCTATTTCTTGGAAACATAAAAAAAAAAAAAATGTAAACTCTGTGTTAACAACTTTTATTTGACCGTTACTGTAAATAAAGTCCTACGTGTGAAGACCTGTAAACCAAGTGAATGTTACAACGTGTGCTGTTATTGATAGATGTGTGAGTGATTCCCCCAATTTAAATCGGCTTGTCACGTAGTAGCCTATATGTGGCATTGACACTTGTCTGTTTCTCTCTCTGACAGACATGTCGCGACGGAGTATGAGGCTGGTTTTAGGGGGATACTACAACCAATCCTCCGAGGATGATGAATCCTCCTCAGTTTCCTACAGGGAGAGCCCTGTGAGGTGTGTGTGTGTGTGTCTTCCATGTTGTACAGTATAACCTTATACAGTAGGCCTAATAGTTTCTTTAACACCATGTCAAACTCTCCCTCTCTCTTTCTCATCAACATCCTCTCTCTTTCTCAGGGCCTTTACCAAGAGGAAGAGAGGGGGTCATAAAGTGGCCTCCACTCATACCTCCAGCCGGGCCAACAGCGTGGCTAGCACCGCTAGCACGATGGAGCCACTCAGTAATGCTGAGGACAACATTGGTACGGTTCACCCCACTTTCTGCATCCACGGTCCCAATGACACTCCCTCAGTTACTTTCACCGTCTACTGTGCACTCAGTACTGTATGCGTTGTATTACAGTGAGCTATGTAGGTTAGCTTTGAATTATAGTTACATAGCTAGGGTAGCTGCTTTTTTGTTGTTGTTAGAAAAGGCTTGCCAGCTAGCTAACTGTCTGTGGTTATAGTTATCTATTATGGCTATTCAAAACGGACCATCTGACCCTCTCTCTTTCTCCCCGCAACCCTTGCCCCTCAGAGGTCTCAAGTTTGGTTCAGAGGAGGAAGACCTTCCAGGAGCCTCCCAGTGTGGCTCCAGCACCAGCCCCCAGCCTGAATCTGGCTCCTAGCCCCAGGGGCTTCCCCTCCTGCCAGACCAGCCTTAACCAGGCCCAGAGCCAGAGCAGCGCCATGGACAGCTCTGGTTACTCCTCTTCAGAGGCAAGACGTTTCAAAGGATACTCTGGATACACCTCTTTGTACGGAAAAAGGGCTAGCGCCAGCCAGAGCTCTGGCGCCAGCAGGAAAAGCGCCAGCTGGAGTGAGTAATGTGTGGGTGTGTGCTTGTTTGTTAGCATTAGCATAGCGTTAGCTTGTCTAAATGCTTGAAGCTTGTTTTTTAGCATTAGCTTGTTTCTATGCTTGTAGTCTGTTTGTTAGCATTAGCTTGTCTCAATGATTGTAGCTTGTTTTTTTAGCATCGGCTTTAACTCTGTCTCCTCCTGTAGCCCCTCCGTTTGTCCCTGCCGGTGTGGGGAAGGCCATTCTAATTGCCTTCCTCCTCCTCTTGACTTTTGGTGAGTGGCATCACACCCCATAATCATACAGTCTATAGTTATATAGAACTGCCATGAAAAGAACCAATAGCAAGCTGTGTATACTTGCACTTTTACTTTATTGGTGCTCGATGTAAATTGTCCACACATGACATCCCTAACCGTAGTACTTACTGGCGATTTAATTCACTGAGGGAACATATAAAATGGCACTAACAGAAGTACAACACATACTATACGAGCAATAATGTAGACACAATAATGTTCACACATCTAAATGTTGTCACTGAAACCTGTACGATACGGTGCCCCTTGGCGTATTCAGGTCTATTCTGCTTCTCTCTGCTAGGCTGCTGGCACCTTGCCCCCTTAGTATGGTCCACCCTGACTCCGACTATGACCCTGAACCGACCAGTCATCACCCCGACTCCACCCCCTGTCTTCAGTCTGCCTCCCAAGGCTATGGTAGGATCTGATAGGACCACATACCCGCCAGTCATCTCTCTATCATCTTTCTCTTGATTTGAAAGGATGCTGCATTGACGCACTGCATATGTAACCTACTCCTGGATTGTACAATAAGGTTTGTCAACTCCTTCTGCAGGATGAAGCGTTGGTATTCAATTCTGCTTTGGAAGCCAAGATGAACACCATCCTGGTAAAGAGAGACGGAGAGAGAATACAAACTATAGTTCATTTGGGTGTATTCATTTTTGCTGAACTGAGTTGTGCGTGTTTCTCCCGCAGACAGAAATAGAAGCACTTAAGAAGAAAGACCACCAGCAGAAATTTGTTACCGAGGTGAGTACTCTACAGCGGTGGTTCCCAAACTTTTTATAGTCCCGTACTCCTTCAGACATTCAACCTCCAGCTGCGCACCCCCTCCTCTAGCACCAGGGTCAGCGCACTCTCAAATATTGTTTTTTTTTGCCATCATTGTAAGCCTGCCACACACACTATACGATACATTTATTAAACATAAGAATGAGTGTGAGTTTTTGTCACAACCCGGCTTGTGGGAAAGAGCTCTTATAGGACCAGGGCACAAATAATAATATTATAATAATTAATAATTTTGCTCTTTATTTAGCCATCTTACATATAAAACTTCATTTGTTCATTAAAAATGGTGAATAACTCACTACAGGTTAATGAGAAGGGTGTGCTTAAAAGGATGCACATAGCTCTGCAATGTTGGGTTGTATTGGAGAGAGTCTCAGTCTTTAATCATTTTCTACAGACAGTCTGTGCCTGTATTTAGTTTTCATGCTAGTGAGGGCCGAGAATCCACTCTCACATAGGTATGTGGTTGCAAAGGGAATCAGTGTCTTAACAGCACGATTTGCCAAGGCAGGATACTCAGCACAGCCCAATCCAGAAATCTGGCAGTGGCTTCTGATTAAATTACATTTTCACAAACCGCTTGTTGCAATTTTGATGATGCTCTCCTGTTCAGATATCGGTAAGCGGACTGGAGGCAGGGCATGAAAGGGTTAACGAATCCAGTTATTTGTGTCATTTCTGTGTAATTGCGCACCCAACTCACTCAGGTGCTTCGCTATATCACATTTGACATTGTCTGTAAGCTTGAGTTCATTTGCACACAAAAAAAAATCATACAATGATGGAAATACCTGTGTGTTGTCCTTGTTAATGCAGACAGAGAAGAGCTCCAACTTCTTAATCATAGCCTCAATTTTGTCCCACGCGTTGAATATAGTTGCGGAGAGTCCCTGCAATCGGCAAGTAGCCTAGTAAGTTGACAGTGCCTTTAAACAGCTTGGAAAATTCCAGAAAATGATGTCATGGCTTTAGAAGCTTCTGATAGGGTAATTTACATAATTTGAGTCAATTGGAGGTGTACCTGTGTATGTATTTCAAGGCCTACCTTCAAACTCAAAAGAAATCAGCCAAGACCTCAGAAGAAAAATTGTAGACCACAAGTCTGGTTCATAATAATAATAATAATATGGTTCATACTTGAGAACAATTTCCAAATGCCTGAAGGTACCACATTCATCTGTACAAACAATAGTACACAAGTATAAACACCATGGGACCACACAGCCGTCATACCACTCAGGAAGGAGACGCGTTCGGTCTCCTAGAGATGCAAAAAGTGCAAATCAATCCCAGAACAACAGCAAAGGACCTTGTGAAGATGCTGGAGGAAACCGGTACAAAAGTCTCTATATGCACAGTAAAACGAGTCCTATATCGACATGACCTGAAAGGCCGCTCAGCAAGGAAGAAGCCACTGCTCCAAAACCACCATAAAAAGCCAGACTACGGTTCACAACTGCACATGGGGACAAAGATCGTACTTTTTGGAGAAATGTCCTCTGGTCTGATGAAACAAAAATATAACTGTTTTGTCATAATGACCATCGTTATGTTTGGAGGAAAAAGGGGGAGGCTTGCAAGCCAAAGAACACCATCCCAACCATGAAGCACGGGGGAGGCAGCATCATGTTGTGGGGGGGCTTTGCTGCAGGAGGGACTGGTGCATTTCACAAAATAGATGGCATCATGAGGTAGGAAAATTATGTGGATATATTGAAGCAACATCTCAAGACATCAGTCAGGAAGTTAAAGCTTGGTTGAAAATGGGTCTTCCAAATGGACAATGACCCCAAGCATACTTCCAAAGTTGTGGCAAAATGGCTTAAGGCAGTGGTTCTTAACCTTGTTGGAGGTACTGAACCCCACCAGTTTCATATGCGCATTCACCGAAACCTTCTTAAATTGGAAAAATAAAATATGATTTCTTCAAATTCAAGACATAGGTATATATTTTACTGGTGCACAAAATTAACCATGCATCAACATCACTGTGTTCAAAGAACAAAATCATCAAAACATGATTTTCACGCAAAAACAAAAACATAATAATGAATATTTACTGCAAATCAGTGTGACTTCTGCTGTTGCCTTTCAGAGACCAGTTCAGAAATGCGCAGCTTCACCTTGGCAAGTGCCACTCTCATGTCATTTTCGCAACAAAGTCTGTTCCTTTTCTTCGTTTTTATGTCCAGCATCCTCAAAAAGGATTGCTCGCAAAGATATGTTGTAACAAACGGTATGACAATCTCCAGAGCTTTCTTAGCAATAACAGGGTACATTACCATTTGTTGACACCAAAACGTTGAAAGCGTTGTTGTTCTGAAGAGTTGCTGTTGAACCTGGCTCTGCTGAATTTCAATGATTTCATTGAGGTATTCATCATTGACATCTGTTGTCTCAACACTAAACGTGAACGGCTGTCTCACCCATGCTGGATATGACTCTCGTTGGGAAGTATCCGTCGAGAGACTTTGCAAGCTCACCTAAGTGCATGGCAATTGCTTGCTTCAGTTCCGCGGGTACAGAAATATCTCCGATTCCAGATACATCTTCGATCTTACTTAGTCGTCCAGCAGGGGAGAGTTTGCAAAGTTATCGTTCTCTGTTCGTCGTTTCCATAACAGTAGCTTTTTTTTAAAAGCCTTCAGGTTTTCCTCTGCTTCGATGATGTTGACTCCACCGCCCTGCATCTTTTGATTGAGATGATTGAGAGCTGCAAAGATATCAGCCATGTACGCTAAAATGAGATTGCTTCAAAAATTCTGAGGTCAATCTGCATGACAATGTTGGTGCTCTTGCAAAAACAGGGCTAATTCCACATGCACGGCAAAAACACGATTCAGCACCTGTCCCCGGGATAACCACCGAACGTTAGAATGGTACAGAAGTACCTCGAATTCAGAGCCCATTTCTTTACACAGCTCACTGAAGATGCGGTGCCTCAGAGGACTAGTTGGCACATAGTTCACACATTCCACTACAATATTTAATACTTCTGCCAGTTTTTGGAGGCAAGGCTTTTGTTGCCAACGCATGCCTGTGCAGAATACAATGCGTAACAATGATGTGTGGTGCATCGGCTTTCACTAGCGCACCAAAACCAGACTTTCTTCCCAGCATGACTGGAGCTCCGTCCAAACAAACTGCAGAAACCATATCCCACGAAAGATTGTTGTCTTTGAAGAAGTCATCCACAGGTTTCTTCACATCGGCTGCCTTAGTTGTTGTTGTAAGAGGCTTACAAAATGAAAAATCTTCCTTTATCACGTCGTCTTTCACATAGCGCACGAATACAGCAAGCTGGCTTAGATTGGAAACGTCTGTGGTCTCGTCGAGTTGAAGGCTGAATTTTGCCGGGCTTGAAATCAGATCTGCAACTACTTGAGCCATTTGCTAATGTCCTCTATTCTGTCGCTGATGGTGTCATTTGAAAGAGGATTTTGGGATAACTTAAGTTCAGCCTCTTTTCCCAGCATGATATTCGCCATCTTCAACACAGCTGGTTTTATGAGTGTTTCACCAATGGTGTGTGGTTTGCCCTGCTTTGCGATCAGGTAAGCAACTTCATACGATGCTGTGAGGATCGGTTTGTTGATGGGTACAAAGCCGAGAACAGGCAGAGTAGCCTTTTCATCGAATTCAGCGAGCGTTGTGTTCTTGTATTTTCCATCTCCATGCAGCTTAAGGAAGTGTTCTCTTAGTTTTGCCGGTGCTAGACTAGAATTGCTGAACTTGGCATTGCAAATCATGCAGTTAGGACGCTGACTCCCATCACGTTCCGTTATACATGTGAAAACATATTGTACATATTCGTCCGACCACTTTCTTTTTTTGCTCGACATAGTAAGTATGAAGGGATTCAAATAAATAAAGATATCACAAGACGTATCATCACGACAGTCACAAGTCGACTACTGAGCGCACCAAATTCCCTGCAGCACAGAGAGGCCAAGCAATGTGGCGTGATCACCTGCAGCCAATGATGGCCAAGAGGGGCGTGTCATCACGAATCATATGAGTCGGCTGTGCATCTTGACCTCCGCCGAACCCCTGAGACTGACTCACCGAACCCCTGGGGTTCGATCGAACTCAGGTTAAGAACCAATGACTTCGTGTATGTAAACTTCTGACCCACTGGAATTGTGATACAGTGAATTATAAGTGAAATAATCTGTCTGTAAACAATTGTTGGAAAATTACTTGTGTCATGCACAAAGTAGATGTCCTAACTGACTTGCCAAAACTATAGTTTGTTAACAAGAAATTTGTGGAGTGTTTGAAAAATGAGTTTTAATGACTTCAACGTAAGTGTAACTTGCGACTTCAACTGTACATGTTTTACTACTCTAACGTCGTCTTAATTCTCACTCAAACTCCTGTGGCTTATTTTTCAAATTGGCATGTTTCTAAATGTCTGCGCAAGAGTGAAGGTTTCATCAAGTTTTGAGAGTACTTTTGCATATATTTATTTTCATTTATTTTACCTTTATTTAACTAGGCAAGTCAGTTAAGAACAAATTCTTATTTTCATTGACTGTGTGTATCTAACCTAACGTAGCAGATAAAAAAGTGTATAATGTCCAGAGGTCTGTTTATAATAACGAGATGCTCATGTCTCTGCTCTGAAATTGGGAGTCGTTGTCTCAAATGAGGGAAGGCAGGCGACAAGCTGAGGTCCAAAATAAGCCCATAGAAATGCATTGGGTTTATTTTGGACAGATTCTGGCGAGAGTGAAACCTTTCACTCCGCCTCTTCCTCTCTGATCTGTCTGAGGTGGAAAAAAACTGGTGCAGTGGGTTATGGACATTGAGGTTAATTACCACATTTCTGCGCTGAACTAGGTTGAATATTTGCTTAATGAAAACGACAACTCCCTTCAGCCCAGCGTCCCACATAGTTCTTGAATTGATTTATTTCGTGAATGATTTGATTTCTGTCTAGAGAAACGGTGCGTTGGGCTCAGAAAAAGAAAAAAACTAAATGGAATTCAAGTACTTGAACCGATGTCGGTCAATTAGTTGTTTAATTAATAACCCAAAAAAATGTCATGTTGGTTAATCGCTCAGCACCAGTTTAATTTCCAGGGTTTTATACTATAGCAGTGTTGTTATTTACATACAGGGTTGAGATGTGGTTTTTGTGCTTATCTATCCCAACAGATGGTAGAGAGACTACAGACAGACTTGACAGACGTGAGGACAGACATGAGGAATGTGAGAGTGGACAGGTGAGTGTTTTATCTTAGGGCCAGGAGGGCCAGGAGGAAGCACTCTATCCTCAGGTCAAAAAAATATATATCCCAATGCCCCAGGGCGGTGATTGGGGATACTGCCCTGTGTAGGGTGCTGTCTTTTGGATGGGATGTTAAACGGGTGTCCTGACTCTCTGTGGTCACTAAAGATCCCATGGTACTTACAATTAATGTCACAGTTATGAAAACTTAGGACACTAAAGAGGCCTTTCTGCTGACTCTGAGAAACACCAAAAGAAAGATGCCCAGGGTCCCTGCTCATCTGCCCGAACATGCCTTTGGCATGCTGCAAGGAGGCATGAGGACTGCAGATGTGGCCAGGGCAATAAATTGCAATGTCCTTACTGTGAGACGCCTAAGACAGCACTACAGGGAGACAGGACGGACAGCTGATCGTCCTCACAGTGGCAAGACACGTGTAACAACACCTGCACAGGATCGATACCTCCGAACATCACACCTGCAGGACAGGTACAGGAGGGCAACAACAACTGCCTGAGTTACACCAGGAATGCACAATCCCTCCATCAGTGCTCAGACTGTCCGCAATGGGCTGAGGCAGGTCCTCAACAGACATGACCGGCATTGCCAACGTTGCCTATGGACACACATCCGCCGTTGCTGGACCAGACAGGACTGGCAAAAAGTGCTCTTCACTGAATAGTTGCGTTTTTTTCTCACCAGTGGAGATGGTTGGATTCGTGTTTATCATAGAAGGAATGAGCGTTACACCAAGGTCTGTACTCTGAAGCGGGATCGATTTGGAGATGGAGGGTCCATCATGGTCTGGGGCAGTGTGTCACAACATCATCGGACTGAGCTTGTTGTCATTGCAGGCAATCTCAACGCTGTGCGTTACAGGGAAGACATCTTCCTCCCTCATGTGGTACCCTCCCTGCAGGCTCATCCGGATATGACCCTCCAGCAGGACAATGCCACCAGCCATACTGCTCGTTCTGTGTGGGATTTCCTGCAAGACAGGAATGTCCGTGTTCTGCCATGGTCAACGAAGAGCCTGGATCTCAATCCCATTGAGCACGTCTGCGACCTGTTGAATCAGAAAGTGAGGGCTAGGGCCATTCCCCCCCAGAAGTGTCCAGGAACTTACAGGTGCCTTGGTGGAAGAGTGGGGTAACATCTCACAGCAAGAACTGGCACATCTGGTGCAGTCCATGAGGAGATGCACAGCAGTACTTAATGCAGCTGGTGGCCACACCAGATACTGACTGTTATATTTGATTTTTACCCCCCCTTTGTTCAGGGACACATTATTCCATTTCTGTTAGTGACATGTCTGTGTAACTTGTTCAGTTTATGTCTCAGTTGTTGAATCTTATTATATTCATACAAATAGTTACACATGTTTATTTGAATTGATTCTATTTTATTGTAGTGTGGATCCTTTGGATTGGGAACGTCGTTTGAGCCAGCAGACAGCCGGCTTCTCCAGTCAGGTAGCCAACCTCAAGGAGCAACACACACACGTCAGGGGGAGAGTCGCTGCCCTGGAGGATCAGACTGCCACGGTAATGTACACACCCACAAACAGGTACACAAACCCGGTCAAAATTGTAGCACCAGAGCCACGTATGTGTGCTGAATAACTGAAATATGAATGGTTGAGTCCAAAATGGCACCCTATTCCCTATGTAGTGCCCTGGTCAAAAGTACTGCACTTATATGGAATGGGTGCCATTTTTGGACTCCGACAACATGAATGATGAGCCTTCCTCACCTAATGGATTTGGTGTCTATTGTGTAGCTGCAGCAACAGGTCTACTCTGTCCAGAACCAGCCTCCCCCAGAGCCCAGCCCCACCAAAGCCAACGCACACCTGACCACCGAGCTCAAAGAGGCCCTGGCCAAATGGCTGCATGAGAATGTGCCCCAGAATGAGCCACGGATAGTGAAAGAGATTGTGAAGGACTGCAGTCCTCCATTGGCCAACAGGATGCCGGACTTTGCCTTAGAGTCCCAAGGTGCCAGCATTGTGAGCACTCGGTGTTCCGAGACGTACCGCACTCGCTCGGCATGTGTGACCTTCCTGGGCATACCTCTCTGGTACCCCTCGGAGAGCCCCCGCACCGTTATCCAGGTACCTCTTTCTAGCTCTTTTTATATCCTTTCTTTGTTGTTTGTTGCCACCATGTCAATAGGAATCTCCACTCTCCTTTTCTCTCTGTCTCCTTTCTTTTTTGCATTTTCTAATCTAACTAAACGTGAACCTCACCTGTCCCCGCCCCTCAGGGCCAGCCTGCACAGGCTGGGAAGTGTTGGGCGTTCCACGGTGCGCAGGGCACCTTAGTCATCGCCCTGTCTCATCCCGCTCGCATCACCCACGTCACCCTGGAACACCTGCCTGTATCCACCGCCCCCACCGGACGCATCGACAGCGCCCCCAAGGCCTTCTCTGTCTATGTGAGTCACCTCTGACACCTGACCTAACTGTGATACCGTGACCACCCTTCCTCTTCAATGTAGAATCTTCTGTCGGACATTTCCCACCAAGCTGTCTGGAGCAGTACGCGAAGGACTGGTTTCTCCCTTAAAAGATATCACTCGTCTATTTCTCTCTCTGTGCAGGGTATGTCCACCGAGACAGAAGACGGCACCTGCCTGGGAACCTTCACTTATGACCAGCATGGAGGGCCAATACAAACCTTCCAACTGCCCGTGAGTCGCGTCATTCAAACTTAGTCAGGGTTAGGCTACAGCTGAAATCTGCCACACTCAGTTGAGTTTCTCTTGGTAACTCTTTATCCTTTCTGTTCTCTCCCTCTCAGAACCCTACCACGGCCATCTATCGCTATGTGGAGCTGCGCGTTCTGAGTAACTGGGGTCACCTGAAGTACACGTGCGTGTACCGCTTCCGTGTTCACGGACACATGGCCCCATCCTCCACATGAGAAGGGCTCACCATCTACCCCATCCGCAGACCTCAGAGAGGCTACGCTTTCATGTTCCGTCAACATCATGACAGAACAGTCTAAATAAATCCCTCTATTTTGCAGAATCTGGATGGTTTCATACACTGGCTTCTGTCTAGTGCGAGGTTAGAGGTCGTGAGGTTAAAGATCTATCGTGATTTTTCTTTTTTTTCTTTTGTGCTGACCTGGTGGGAGTACGGGGATGGGTTTTTCTGAGATTGAAGTTTGTGTGCGTGTGCTTTTGAGCATAGATTGTTTGTTTGCATTTTGTCTGGCCACAGCAGACAGACATTTCAGATTGTACCTTGAAGGTGTGTGTATAACAGTCCTGCCTGTGTTACTGGACTCTTATTCAGTTATTTTGTTTGTATCTTATACAACAGTTGAATTATATTGAGAAAGAATGTTGTTGTGGATGTATATTTTGCAAGTATCAAGATGTATTGTTAATATATTTTATTGCGATTAGGATGTAATGTGGTTGCAAATGATTATTTTATGTTGCTCTGAATGACTATAAACGTTTTTGAAGTACCTTGCCAATAGGCATCCTATTGAAGGATGTATGATATGATTTAAGATGCTTGATATACAGGCGTTTCCGTTTCCTTACACAATAATACCGAATAGAAAGAAATAGGCAGGCACACTCCATGAGTATTGTCTTTACTCAAAAACGCATCTTAGTTTTACCTGGCTTGTCACATTTATTTATTTAAAGTTACTCTTAACATTTAGCCTTTTTTTTAAACAATTCAAATCATTTTGATAGTAGTGAAAGCACATCCAGGTAACTTCCCAGATGCAAGGTACAAATCATAGAAAATAAATACATATTTATTTTGTCTTGAATAACTCTTTCCTCTCAAAGGCAATGAGGCCATTTCAATGTCAGTGAGTCCAAATGTCAGGGTTTCTACTTCCAAACATTTGTAAATTGTACAAAAGTAACCTACTCATTGCTATTGTATGATTTAAATCATCAGAATGTTTTTAGGAGTCATATGTAACTTTTATTTTTACATTTACAGTATTATTGATTTAAACATTTTGCAGTAGTGGTACAGACTAACAAAAGACTGATTGTAAGAAAATACTAATATGAGAAAATAATCATATGATTTGCTCTCAATAGCACTTTTGAGGTATTTCTTTTGATCTGAAGTTACAACAACAACTCCGGGTCAATTTCTGTTTACTTATTGTCTGTTGAATTGGACAAAGAATGTTTCCGTTAGGAATGCAATTTAAATTCCTGAAATGACTGGCAATATATAAATAATGAATGTGTATGACATCTTTTTCTACTCTTTTTAAAATACCCTTGTTTTTGTTGTTACTTTCATGCAATAGTTATTTGAAAGCGAGGCATCTTAACAGGTATTTCAGATGTTTAGAATTGGGTTTTCAAAAAAAAAACTTTTAGCTTGGTGTGTGTTCAATTGGCACAAAACAGAATCTTTGTTTATTTTTTTTAAACAGTAGGATTAAAAAAATGTTGGTAGTACCTGAACTTGTTCCATAAAAAAATGCTCAATCATTTTGTTGCAAAACATTTTTGCTACATTGTGTTCAACAGAACATGGCCCAGGTGAACGTAATAGTCATATTAATTTAATTAGGGTCATTGTATTTCTAAAAATAAACTTTAATCAGTGGTCCAACTTATTTAATTGATTTGTTATTTATGATGCATCAATATTGTAGCATGTAATTAATGCAGGCTAATATAATGAGAGCAGAAGTCTTCCCTTCGACTGTTATAGCCGGGGGTGCTGGCCTGTGGTAGAATAAGGTTAAGAGTGACATTGAGGTGACTAATGAAACATAACTTCTGCTTTTACCTCCTGATTATTTTCACTGCAATCGCTCAGCAATTCGATGCATTCATTGATTTTATATATAAAGATTTTGAAAAGATTATATTTTATTTTGTTAAAGTATAGCTAACTACTATGGTGCTTAGGTTTTATACACACCATAGCCTTAAATCAGGGATTCACATGGAGTTATGTCACTATACTCTGAAATGTGCACTTGTTCACTTTCTATCAGGGATTGCTTTAAAAAAAGGTCATCTGGAATTCTTACATCCATTTTATGGACTTTAAGATGAACTAGATGGTCCAGCTGACCATAATAATTGTTTCACTGATGGTGTTGTGCTTGTGTGTCATTATTTTTAATAAATTTGCAAAAAGTTCTAAACACCAGTTTTTGCTTTGTTATTATGTGGTATTGTGTGCAGGTTGATGAGGGGGAAAATATATATTTAATACATTTTAGAATAAGGCTGTAACAAAATGTGGAAAAAGTCAAGGGGTCTGAATCATTTCCTAATGCACTGTATTCATAGTTACGTTGAATAGGAAATATATCATATTTAATATTTTGTACCATATTTGTACTGTGTGCTTGCTTGTGTCCTTGAAAGTGACTACACCTCAACTTTATAGTTATAAATTGCTAAGATTTTAACCAGCATTACTAGTTATTGTTTATGGCCTGCTCATGATGAATAATTACTTTGGGCATTACTTCGATTACATTTTCGATTACATTTAGTTACATTTAATATGAAGTGAAAGCCCTGTAAATTTATTGGACCCTGATTCAGTGATTGATAAGAGTGATGACCAAAGTGGCTGAGTTTTCACTAATAACATTACTAGGGTGGCTATATGGATACAGTTTCTCTGTGAAGTTGCAGCCAATGAAAGAGTAGATATCAGACCTGGCCTCCACATTATAGAAGGAGATTGACCCTCCTCATGATCCACAAACACCCCCAATTTATGAGGCTTCTCATCCAGAAAGAGGTGAGTAACGGGAGTGATAAAGGCCTCATATTTATCCCTATTTCTCAGTCCCACATTCCAGTATCCATCCTTAGGTCACCGTGTCAACACAAAATCATTCCCCCCCCCCCCCCCCCCCACACACACACACACACATCTACATTAAACCTCTTTGGGTTGTCAGAGAGATTCTGTGTTCTGCCTCCAATCACACTCGTTTCCTGAGGCATGATGCGTTGAAGAGGTGCTGTATCAGGTTCCAGAGTCACAGCCACTGCATCCTCTTCAGCTATTTATGTATCTATTGTCTCCTCCAGTTGAGACACAGCTCTGTCCATACGCAGCTTACTGTAAACACTGATCTCATACCAGCCCTTGGTAAGTGTAGATAGGTACAGGGATAGGGAGCTTTGGTGGAGGTGGTCATCAGTATGTGAGAGCTGCTTCAGGTCAGTGTGTCTCCTACATAGATCAGTGATTCCCTGCTCCAGCTCTTTAATCAGCCCTAAATCCAGTTTCTCTGCTGCTTCCTGCTTCTCCTGAACAACGTCAATGAATTCAGCCCGGGTTCTCTCAGTGGAGAGGGCCAGAGCAGTGAAGACCTGCAAGCTGTCTGCTATCACTCTCTCTGCATCTTTCTTGCTGAGCTCTACTGAGTGTTTGGTCTCCTGAACCTTCTGTAGTCACTCCTGGATCATCTTTGGGTTCTTGTCCCTCCTTTATCCCCAACGTAGCCTTCCTCTCTACTAACTATTTTTTAGAGTAGGATTCCCCGACAGGCGGCCAACGGGACGAATGTGGCCCCGCGAGTGGTTTTCTAGGAAAATTATTAGAATTTTTTAGAATTTTCCTTGTTGGACATAAAAGACTGTAAAATTACCAGGAAATCCACTTCAAGTGATTTACATTTTGTAAATGTGTTCCCAAGTATTCCCACACATAATAGAGACACGTGATTAGGGGTGTTACGGTGACAGTATTACCGCCACACCGGCAGTCACCAGTCATGACAGCAGTCAAATTCCACACTGCCTAGTCACGGCAATTAGCTCTAGTGTCCTGTGTGGCTCAGTCGGTAGAGCATGGCGCTTGCAAGGCCAAGCGTCGTGGGTTCGATTCCCGCTGGGGCCACCCATATGTAAAAGTAGTGGCCCCAGCCGACTTGTAAGTCGCTTTGGACAAAAGCGTCTGCTAAATGGGATATATTATGATATATTATAATGCTGCTGATGTTCAGTAGTAGCCCACCAAATGTGCCTGGTACTCAGCATTCTATTGTTCCTCTAATCACTCTGACATCAATGCAAATGTAATCAAAAATCGAATCAAACACTTCATGAGAGCCCATCACAACTAAAGTGGCCAAATAACTTCTTAAAATTAAGCACATTAAATCAGCTTTACAACTGGTGTAGAGCATAACTGGCATACATACACCAAGCAGCAACTGAGTTTCAAGTTTGGGGAAAATTATTTTCTCCATAAATATGCACCATTATAATAAAAGCATTACATGCATATTCGCATTTGCGGTCACTTTTGAGAACGGCGTTCTCCCGCTAATTTATTGCATTTTGGAACATTTGCGCTTATAGCCTACTGCCGAGTGCGCATTGCTGCGCTGATAATGTGAAGAAATAGCTTACTAGTTCATAAACTTTTAAGCTAAACGTTCTGATCTGTTGCCTCAGCCTCATTGCTTAAAAAAGTTTGTTTGATGCTAGGGGTTGTATTAATTCCACAACTGCCCAAATCAAATTGTATTGGTCACATACACATGGTTAGCAGATGTTAATACGAGTGGAGCGAAATGCTTGTGCTTCCAGTTCCGACAGTGCAGTAATATCTAACAAGTAATCGAACAATTTCACAACTGCCTAATACACACAAATGTAAAGGGATGGAATAACATTCGATAAGTGTAGTCCACTTGTCATTCCAATCTCCTTTGCATTAGCGTAGCCTCTTCTGTAGCCTGTCAACTATGTGTCTATCTATCCCTGTTCTCTCCTCTCTGCACAGACCATACAAACGCTCCACACCGCGTGGCCGCGGCCACCCTAATCTGGTGGTCCCAGCGCGCACGACCCACGTGGAGTTCCAGGTCTCCGGTAGCCTCTGGAACTGCCGATCTGCGGCCAACAAGGCAGAGTTCATCTCAGCCTATGCCTCCCTCCAGTCCCTCGACTTCTTGGCACTGACGGAAACATGGATCACCACAGACAACACTGCTACTCCTACTGCTCTCTCTTCATCCGCCCACGTGTTCTCGCACACCCCGAGAGCTTCTGGTCAGCGGGGTGGTGGCACCGGGATCCTCATCTCTCCCAAGTGGTCATTCTCTCTAACTCCCCTTACCCATCTGTCTATCGCCTCCTTTGAATTCCATGCTGTCACAGTTACCAGCCCTTTCAAGCTTAACATCCTTATCATTTATCGCCCTCCAGGTTCCCTCGGAGAGTTCATCAATGAGCTTGATGCCTTGATAAGCTCCTTTCCTGAGGACGGCTCACCTCTCACAGTCCTGGGCGACTTTAACCTCCCCACGTCTACCTTTGACTCATTCCTCTCTGCCTCCTTCTTTCCACTCCTCTCCTCTTTTGACCTCACCCTCTCACCTTCCCCCCTACTCACAAGGCAGGCAATACGCTCGACCTCATCTTTACTAGATGCTGTTCTTCCACTAACCTCATTGCAACTCCCCTCCAAGTCTCCGACCACTACCTTGTATCCTTTTCCCTCTCGCTCTCATCCAACACTTCCCACACTGCCCCTACTCGGATGGTATCGCGCCGTCCCAACCTTCGCTCTCTCTCCCCCGCTACTCTCTCCTCTTCCATCCTATCATCTCTTCCCTCTGCTCATACCTTCTCCAACCTATCTCCTGATTCTGCCTCCTCAACCCTCCTCTCTTCCCTTTCTGCATCCTTTGACTCTCTATGTCCCCTATCCTCCAGGCCGGCTCGGTCCTCCCCTCCCGCTCCGTGGCTCGACGACTCATTGCGAGCTCACCGAACAGTGCTCCGGGCAGCCGAGCGGAAATGGAGGAAAACTCGCCTCCCTGCGGACCTGGCATCCTTTCACTCCCTCCTCTCTACATTTTCCTCCTCTGTCTCTGCTGCTAAAGCCACTTTCTTCCACTCTAAATTCCAAGCATCTGCCTCTAACCCTAGGAAGCTCTTTGCCACCTTCTCCTCCCTCCTGAATCCTCCTCCCCCCCTCCTCCCTCTCTGCAGATGACTTCGTCAACCATTTTGAAAAGAAGGTCGACGACATCCGATCCTCGTTTGCTAAATCAAACGACACCGCTGGTTCTGCTCACACTGCCCTACCCTGTGCTCTGACCTCTTTCTCCCTCTCTCTCCAGATGAAATCTCGCTTCTTGTGACGGCCGGCCGCCCAACAACCTGCCCGCTTGACCCTATCCCCTCCTCTCTTCTCCAGACCATCTCCGGAGACCTTCTCCCTTACCTCACCTCGCTCATCAACTCATCCCTGACCGCTGGCTACGTCCCTTCCGTCTTCAAGAGAGCGAGAGTTGCACCCCTTCTGAAAAAACCTACACTCGATCCCTCCGATGTCAACAACTACAGACCAGTATCCCTTCTTTCTTTTCTCTCCAAAACTCTTGAACGTGCCGTCCTTGGCCAGCTCTCCCGCTATCTCTCTCAGAATGACCTTCTTGATCCAAATCAGTCAGGTTTCAAGACTAGTCATTCAACTGAGACTGCTCTTCTCTGTATCACGGAGGCGCTCCGCACTGCTAAAGCTAACTCTCTCTCCTCTGCTCTCATCCTTCTAGACCTATCGGCTGCCTTCGACACTGTGAACCATCAGATCCTCCTCTCCACCCTCTCCCAGTTGGGCATCTCCGGTGCGGCCCACGCTTGGATTGCGTCCTACCTGACAGGTCCCTCCTACCAGGTGGCGTGGCGAGAATCTGTCTCCTCGCCACGCGCTCTCACCACTGGTGTCCCCCAGGGCTCTGTTCTAGGCCCTCTCCTATTCTCGCTATACACCAAGTCACTTGGCTCTGTCATAACCTCACATGGTCTCTCCTATCATTGCTATGCAGACGACACACAATTAATCTTCTCCTTTCCCCCTTCTGATGACCAGGTGGCGAATCGCATCTCTGCATGTCTGGCAGACATATCAGTGTGGATGACGGATCACCACCTCAAGCTGAACCTCGGCAAGACGGAGCTGCTCTTCCTCCCGGGGAAGGACTGCCCGTTCCATGATCTCGCCATCACGGTTGACAACTCCATTGTTTCCTCCTCCCAGAGCGCTAAGAACCTTGGCGTGATCCTGGACAACACCCTGTCGTTCTCAACTAACATCAAGGCGGTGGCCCGTTCCTGTAGGTTCATGCTCTAGAACATCCGCAGAGTACGCCCCTGCCTCACACAGGAAGCGGTGCAGGTCCTAATCCAGGCACTTGTCATCTCCCGTCTGGATTACTGCAACTCGCTGTTGGCTGGGCTCCCTGCCTGTGCCATTAAACCCCTACAACTCATCCAGAACGCCGCAGCCCGTCTGGTGTTCAACCTTCCCAAGTTCTCTCACGTCACCCCGCTCCTCCGCTCTCTCCACTGGCTTCCAGTTGAAGCTCGCATCCGCTACAAGACCATGGTGCTTGCCTACGGAGCTGTGAGGGGAACGGCGCCGCAGTACCTCCAGGCTCTGATCAGGCCCTACACCCAAACAAGGGCACTGCGTTCATCCACCTCTGGCCTGCTCGCCTCCCTACCACTGAGGAAGTACAGTTCCCGCTCAGCCCAGTCAAAACTGTTCGCTGCTCTGGCCCCCCAATGGTGGAACAAACTCCCTCACGACGCCAGGACAGCGGAGTCAATCACCACCTTCCGGAGACACCTGAAACCCCACCTCTTCAAGGAATACCTAGGATAGGATAAACCAATCCTTCTCACCCCCCCCCTTAAATGATTTAGATGCACTATTGTAAAGTGGCTGTTCCACTGATGTCAGAAGGTGATTTCACCAATTTGTAAGTCGCTCTGGATAAGAGCGTCTGCTAAAAGACTTAAATGTAAATGTATAAGAATATATACATATAAATATATGGACACACTGGCATGTGTCCTAGACTATGTTTGGAATATTTATTTCTCTCACAGAATAGGTCAACTTTTGTACTATGTGAGCCTATGTCAATCCCCATAGTACAAACGTTGATAGGCTCGTGCTTTTGCTGTTTGTTAGGCCTACTCATCTTGTTGGCTGGCGAAAAATATATGTGGACCATTCAATCTGGATGGTCAACAGTTCAAACCTTGATGTAAATTACAGGAGAAGGAGACTTTCATTTCCCCTCCCGTATTTAACCCAAGGAATGTTCTTTGTTAACAGACATTTTCCTGGCGAAACTCTAACACAGTCAAACATGAATACTGGAACAATAATTCTAACATAGGAATGTAGGGAATGGTCAGTTGGGAGCTATAGACAACTAATTTCATGTTGATTTTTATTTTGTTGTATGATTGTATGGGCGAAACACTGTAACTTGGAAAGTATATCTCCTTTATCAGTCAAGCTTCCATCCAATACGTTGTGCTTATAATATAAAGAAGTATGATATTATTTTTGTTAGAAATGTGATTTTAGGAGTCATAGGGGATAACTTGCAATCATATCCTTTGCACAGTAAGTAGTCACGTCCCGAATGAGGTCAGAAGAGGGTAGCCTAGTGGTTAGAGCGTTGGACTAGTAACCGAAAGGTTGCAAGTTTGAATCCCCGAGCTGACAAGGTACAAATCTGTCGTTCCGAACAGGCAGTTAACCCACTGTTCCTAGGCCATCATTGAAAATAAGAATTTGTTCTTAACTGACTTGCCTGGTTAAATAAAGGTTAAGAAAAAAAAAGAGTGTGTCAGCCCAATGGCACTTTCCCTTCTGACCAGAGTGCTTAAAAAGACTAGTTAAGAATGAACATTTCAGACCAGAACATTGACAGGTTGCAGCTGTGCATGTAATGTAGTCTGAATCCTGAACCTTGAATAATCAACACGATGTGTAGGCGAGAAGCTCACCTCCAAGACAATCACTGGTACGGCTTATTAGCTGTCCTAAGTCAGACATCGAGAAAAGCAACCACTAAGTGGGACCATCATACTACTCTTCAAACCATCCCATCCTACTACGAGTCTCAAATCACCGGATTCTCCTATCATCACCAATGGGAACCGTCGACACAGCTGGCTATCTTCCAGAGTGAACAACAGTAGAAAAGACGGGGCCAGACCCTTAAGGACAATCAGAGCCTTACAAGCGTGCCACTGAAAGGCCAACCCACATCCTTCCTAAGAAGGGCTGGTTCCGACAGAGATAAATGGCGAACAAAGGCACTCACACGTAAATACATGAATGATGTCTTATTCCAAATGGTTGGCAGTTTGAGTGCAAAGTATATGATTAATGTGAGAATAGTTATAAATGTATCCACGATAAGTCCCCCCACCCCCCATTCTCTGTTGTAATAAGCCGTCATATTGTGTCAGTCCACTAGGGACCTTTGTCTCATGTGAAGGGTGTATGTTTATTCTGTGTTATTATTTAGTTAGCTAGTAAATAAATAATGAAACCAATTTGTGTAGTACTGAATCATGATCAAGGCTGGGTTTTTTGTGGATGCAAGGAGGCTACGACGGTTCAGAATGATGATATGGTAAGAGGTGATGATTAATACGTTGACTGTTTTATGGATGTGATAGGTAAAGACATTTAGAGTTTAATTCGGGAGACGGTAACTCTTTAAACAAGCTCTTCCGGGGTGCCCCAAATTCTAATGAGTTAATTGTTACATGACTAATTTAATTGGGTAAAAATTAAACCGATTTAGTTGATTAAATAAATAACAGTCATCAATTTAATGAAAGTAAAGTCACGACAGCAGTTTTAGAATGTACTAAAAATCAAAACATATACCCCAACATTTGTATCACAACTAAAGTTCCATAAATAGATCTAAATTAAGCATATAAGAGGACCTGTTTCTTTGTTAACTGCTAAACACAGAATAGCCTCATGTGCGCACTCCCTCATGTAGTTTGGAGAAAATATCCTTTCTATTTTAGTCAGCTATGTTCAATTGTATTCTTCCTACTATAAAATAATGCCACAAAATTCTACACACATCTTGTCTGCTAAATGAACTAGTGTAGCCCACAGCCATATTATGGCATAGCCAGATCAGAACCTAACATAAGGTCAACTCATTCTGTTATTCTGAAATAGATTACATTTTCTTCATATCATGTTTCTTTAGACCTGTCTAAAATTAAATAATGGATTTATTGTAAAAGTGTAGGCTATATTACATGGATTTGACTTTTTAAAATGTAGATGTTCCAAAGGTCTGCATCAGTGGCTTTTAGGCTATGTGTGGAAGCCAGGAGATGGTAAACATGTTTATGTTAATTAACGGTCAATTACCGTGAGACCAGCAGTTATTTGCTTGACAAACTCCGCCTGACCAGCTAACACCACGGCTGACAAAATAGAAACTCTCCAATTAGTTACATTGGACTTCAACGATATAGAACAAATAATGACATGAGGAATAAATAAATGCACAATGAGTAATGATAACTTGGCTATATACAGGGGGTACCGGTACTCCAGCACTTTTGATTTGACATTTTTGATCTGAAAAGTTGAGGTTGGATTTGATGGGGTTAAAGTGCAGACTGTCCTCTTTAATTTGAGAGTATTTTCATCCATATCGGGTGAACTGTTCAGAAATTACAGCACTTTTTTTGCATAGTGTGTGCGGACCATGTTCATTCCTTAGTGATGTGGACACCCGTGGAACTTGAAGCTCTCGACCCGCTCCACTACAGCCTGGTCAATGTGGATGGGGGCGTGGCTCGGACCTCTGTTTCCTGTAGTCCATGATCAGCTCCCTTGTCTTGCTGACATTTAGGGAGATATTGTTGTCCTGGCACCACACTGCCAGGTCATTGACCTCTCTATAGGCGGTCTCGTCGTCGTCGGTAATCTGGCCTATCAACGTTGTGTCGTCAGAAAACTTAAAGATTGTGTTGGAGTTAAGGGTGAACAGTGAGTATAGGAGAGGACTAAGCACACACCCCTGAGATGCCCCCGTGTTGAGGGTCCGCGTGGCGGAGGTGTTGTTGCATACCCTCTGCACCTGGGGGCACCCCATCAGGAAGTCCAAGGATCCAGTTGCAGAGGGAGGTGTTCAATCCCAGGTTCCTGAGTTTAGTGAAGAGCTTGGAGGGCACTATGGTGTTGAACACTAAGCTGTAGTCAATGAACAGCATTCTCACATACTGTCGGTGTTCCTCTTGCCCAGGTGGGAGAGGGCAGTGTGGAGTGCAATAGAGATTACGTCATCTGTGGATCTGTTGGGGCGGTGTGCGAATTAGAGTGGGTCCAGCGTGTCTGGGATGATGGTGTTGTTGTGAGCCATGACCAGCCTTTCAAAGCTTTTCATGGCTACAGATGCGAGTGCTAGTTATTTAGTCATTTAAACAGGTTACCTTGGCCGAGTTGTGTCTGTTGTTCAGGCAAAAAATGTTCCCGCCTGATCTCGCCTGCCTTTCCAGGAAAAACCCTTTGACCTGACCAGGAAATAATAAAACCTCTATTGATAATTGAGTCTGATTGTTTCTTCTGGATTGATCATGTATTAAAAGCCATGGCTGCAATGCCTCCGTTACTCTTTGCATTTAAAAAAAAAGTTACTTCTTTGTATTTTCCTGTTACTGTGTCTTGTGCCAGAAACTTTTTTAAGCTTCGGGAGAATAAAGAAGAAGAAGCAGTATTGTATATCTCAATAAACCAAATAATAAGAGTAATCCACAGACAATAATCCAACAAAATGTTTTACTAACGTCCAGCTGCCATACAGGAGCATTAAAAACAACATGTAAAAATGAACATTTTCCATTTCGAGGTCATAGATAATGGGGAAAAAAATGTTTGGGATATTGCATAAACGATCAGTGCAGACACTGAGGAAATTTGAGACATGTCCGGTGTTGGCTCGTTTGGTCAATGTTTGGGGTCGTCTCATGAGTATGACCTCTATTGGTTGATTTTCCTACTGAGTTGTGAATCAAACAGCCTCTTATATCACAAGTGTCTTTTTTTTACCATTCACAGAGAC